>NC_087157.1:19613327-19630827 GCF_035594125.1 Scylla paramamosain | reverse complement strand
TTTTTCATTCTCTCCGATTTTATGTTTGTGTTCTCTCTCTCTCTCTCTCTCTCTCTCTCTCTCTCTCTCTCTCTCTCTCTCTCTCTCTCTCTCTCTCTCTCTCTCTCTCTCTCCAATACATTCTTACTTTTAAAACTCTTCGTCAGCCTTCGGGAATCCTAAAACTCCAACAAACTGCCAGCAACACACTCAGTCCCTGTGCTTCCCTGAGCAGTAAAGGGCGGACGTTGTCATCTCCCGGCGTTACTCCTTCGAGACGCACAGTACAATATGTAAGTTCGTGTAGCGTCTTCATATTGACCGAAGAGATGAAGAATGTATGTCAGTACGTATATCAGTATATCTTTGACCTTCTGTCTGTCTTGTGTGGGTGGGTGCATGATTGGTTGGGAGTCTCTGTCCCCAGCTTATGTGCAATTTTGTGTATTGTAATGTATCTGTTTGTCTGTCCGTTTGTCTATTATTTCACACACAAACACACACACACACACACACACACACACACACACACACACACACACACACACACACACACACACTATCTCAACATTTGCTTTTTCCAAATGTCGCAAGAAAGAAAAAAGAAAGAGGAAGAATAATGTGCACGATATATATGCATGTGTATTGTGTTGCAAGACATCCAATCTCTCTCTCTCTCTCTCTCTCTCTCTCTCTCTCTCTCTCTCTCTCTCTCTCTCTCTCTCTCTCTCTCTCTCTCTCTCTCTCTCTCCATGGTTTCAACACAATTCCAGTGATCCACACAACAATATAAAAAATTTATAATATGCATTTTTAATTTCTAGTAAGGTAATTCATAGAGTAGCAGGAGAATTGTGTGTATTTTTGGCGACAGGAAAGTGTGTGTGTGTGTGTGTGTGTGTGTGTGTGTGTGTGTGTGTGTGTGTGTGTGTGTGTGTGTGTGTGTGTGTGTGTGTGTGTGGGCGCCTCTGTCTGCAACTTGATTCACAGGAGGAATCATTTTTTTTATGTGTCTTTTTTTGTTTTATAATGTTTTGCTTTCCTTTGTTTCTCTAGGTTTATATGTAAAATCTCTCTTTTTTATCCATTGCTCGTGTGTAAGTTACCAAACATGAACATACAAATATTTTCGTTATGCGAAATTCAGTCTGTCTGCCTCAAAGTTTCTGATATTTGTCTATTTGTAATGATTCTATATATGAATGTTTGTTTACTATTTCATTTGGCATATGCACCCATCAGTCAGTGTGTCAATGTGTCTTTGTCTGTCCTGCTTTCTGAATGTCTGATGTGCTGGCTGACTCTCTAATGTCATTTCCTTCTAACATAGTACATACCTTTATTTATCTTAGTTTGTTTACCATGATTTACAGTTGCATTTCTATATGTTCTGTCCATCAATATACAGCTAATTTTTCTCTTTATCTGATTCATCGCTTACACTTCCACTTTCTTCTTATTTGTTTATGTATATTGCTCTTCAACCATCCTGTGTTTCTTCACTTACCTACCCATTCGTCGATGTTTTATCTGTATATCTCTCCCTATCTAATACTTCCACCTTCTTATCAATAAACGGGAATTTATCAACATATTTTCCCACCTATGTACTATTATCAGAGTCTATCTGTCTGTCTGTCTATTTATGTAATCTATTTTCTACTTACTGAACTGTCTATCTTCCCATCTATATATATTTATATCTACTTATATACCTATTCATTTATTCATGTATCTATCAATCTATCTATCCATCCATCTGTCCATCTATATATCAATCTATTTATCAGCCAGTCGATCTATTTAACCATTTACCCATCCAGCCATCTATCTGTAAATCTACCTGTTCAACCAGATACCTATTCATTAATCAATTCGTCAGACCAATAACACATTTCTCTATCTGCGCCTGAACATACTCACCGACCCATCTCCCCGCTCACCGCCACTGTACCGAGATAATGCACCCTCAATACACTCCTATACTCGGCGGCGGCTAGGCAACGCTATTTCGACATGTTCCACTAAGCATCCCTGCTTATAAGGGGAGACAAGGCCCTGCTAATGCTACGGGACTGGAGGAGGAGGGGGAGGAAGAGGAGGGGCGTCTGTTGCAAGCATTATGTCGGCGAAAGGAAGGATGGAACGTAAGGGAGAGAGGATGAAGGATGGTGGAGCGAAGGGAAGAGAAGAGAGGAATTCTTGAAAATGGGAGAAGTTGAGAGTGAAGTGTGGTGGTAGCAGTGGTAGTAGTAGTAGTAGTAGTAGTAGTAGTAGTAGTAGTAGTAGTAGTAGTAGTAGTAGTAGTGGTGGTGGTTGTGGTGGTATAGTTCGTAATTTTTCTGTTCCTCCTTCTTAGGGTGAATTGTAGATTTTTTTCACTCTACTAAAAATTGTATTTTTTTTTTTTTTTTTGTCTTTTGCACAAAATAGAAAAAAAATCAACATTTCCGAAAAGACGGTATTCAAAAGGAAGTAAGCTTCTTCACTTGTCTTATTCATTATGACGTAACATTCTGAGGTAATTTGTGCGTCCAAAGGCACAGACAAAGGGGTGTTTGAAGTGGATGTTTTTACTAATGCTGTTATTACCCTCCTCCTCCTCCTCCTCCTCCTTTTTTTGCATATGAATAATAATAGAATCTCACTTCATTCTTTCCAATCAAAACGCAGCCAGTTTTTCCCACACAGCACGATGGTTTTCCCACGCCAGCACAAGCACAACGGCGTGTCGGTTTGGCAGTCATACACTGCTCTAGCTTACTTTACTAAAGGGTAGTTAATCTAAATTAATTCCAAAGCGATATGTAAAGACCTGAGGGAGTGTTTGTTTTGGTTATCCTATGTAATCACATGTTGTAATCCTCATTTTCTTCGTCCGAATTCTCCTGTTATTGATCAACTTTGTGATTTTAAGTACTAGAGGTCAAAGTTGCAGGCGATAACCTGTGAATCCAGCCCTAAAGGGAAAGGTACACAAACACAGTGACCGAAGCTGTGGCCTGATTGACTGCCGCCTCCCTGGAAAGCGCAACGCAAGGATTCTGCACCACCCCTCAACAACCAAACTGTGCCTTCACCTGCGCTACGCACACACCACATCACACAACTATCATGCAGTTACACTCTCCCTCACAAACAAAAGTAGACAGACCACAACTCTTTCCCTCACTATTCTCTCCAGTTCTATGTGGTTTTTCTATACCACGTGGTATCAATTCCTGTATCTTGTCAGCTTCTGCTGGAGAGATTGGTGGGGAGGAACCTTCTGTACTATCCTGTATCTCCCAATAATAGTTAATGTAGAATAATTATCCAAACAGCCTCGTCAGTAACTCAAGGTTTGGTCTTCCGTTGCATTCCTTTGTATTCCTTTGTGTTCTTTCCTCCTCCTCCTCCTCCTCCTCCTCCTCCTCCTCCTCCTCCTCCTCCTCTTCCTCCTCCTCCTCCTCCTTCTCCTCCTCCTCCTCCTCCTCCTGCCTGCTGCTGGATGTGATGGCTCATGAATAACATGTGAATATGTTCTTAAACCACTCAGTGAAATCATAATTCGAGCTGAGAGAGAGAGAGAGAGAGAGAGAGAGAGAGAGAGAGAGAGAGAGAGAGAGAGAGAGAGAGAGAGAGAGAGAGAGAGAGAGAGAGAGAGAGAGAGAGAGAGAGAGAGAGAGAGAGAGAGAGAGATTCATGGCAAAAAGTAAATTCTTTCATACAAATGCACCACATTAAGCGCCTCCAGCGTAAGACTGTATAATTATCAGGCAGGAAGCGCGGCAGTAAACACGTCAAGTCTATGGAGAAGGCAGGGCGTGTTTCACTTGCTGGTCTTCCCTCTCACTTTTTTAATATACGTTTTCTTTTTTTGCTTTTTTCTTTTTTTTTTCCTTGCATGGATTGACAAGGTGTGGAATAATAGTAAGAAAATACAAATTATACAAACACTGAATTGGTGTCACTCCAGATAATAATCCTGCTCTTTACTACAACAACAACGACAACAACAAAAACAACAACAACAACAACAACAACAACAACTACTACTACTACTACTACTACTAGTAGTAGTAGTAGTAGTAGTAGTAGTAGTAGTAGTAGTAGTAGTAGTAGTAGTAGTAGTAGTAGTAGTAGTACTACTACTACTACTACTACTACTACTACTACTACTACTACTACTACTACTACTATTGCTACTACTACTGTTATTAACATTCACCTATTAAGACTCAGGAAAGATTTGTCTTTCTCCAACCCTCTGTGCTTCTTAAAAACATGGAGCTGCATTTGGAAATAAAAATTCAAATAGCTGAACACAAAAATCATTTAGATGCAAAAGATATTGGACGGTTCAACTTGAGTAAACTGGAGTAAACAATGCAATACATGTTTAATTTAGAGTCAGTATAAAATGGTATTCTTACATTTCCATATAGCCATTATTTATACTCACGCTCTCATATCTTCTTGGCGAATGGCAAACAGAGGAAGAAAAAAAAATCTTTTCAGTTGCCGCTTCCATACATACAGACAAAAAAAAAAAAAGATAAAAAATTAAAAGTCAATAAAAAAACTAAATATGTTTCTGGAAGTGCCTCAATACTCTTAAAACAACTAGTCACAGGAAGGGGAAAAAACAGAAACAGGCAGAGAATTCCAAAGTTTACCAATGAAAGGGATGAAAGAATGAAAATATTGCTTGACTCCTGGACTATTGAAAGGGAACTTAAAGACTTCTATCACGTCCCCTCTTAACCTACGTCTCTGTAAAGAATGTAAATTTAATGACTTCAATCTCGCCTCGTAAGGAATACTCCTCATCCCCTGTATCCTTTCTGTCATTCTCCTCTGTACTGATTCTAATACACCTATATCTTTCCTGTAATGTGGAGACCAGAATTGCACAACGTAGTCTAGATGAGGTCTGACCAGCGCCAAGAATATCATTAATATTACTTCCGGCCTTCTACTTTTAACACTCCTAAAAATTAATCCTAGTACCCTATTTATCCTGTTTCTAGCCTCTATGCATTGTTTTCCTAGACGGAGTTCACAGCTAACTGTAACTCCTAAATCTTTCTCGTACCCTGTAACTACCAGAGATTGTTCGTTTAATGTGTACCTACTGTGTGGGTTTCCTCTACCTACGCTAAGTACTTTACATTTATTGATATTAAATTGCATTTGCCATATGTCCGTCCATTCATTCATCCTAAATCTGCCTGCAAGGCGAAGGCACCCGTTTCTGATCTAATTAATCTATCTTTGTGTCATCCGCAAATTTACTAACATCACTACTAATTCCACTAACCAAGGCATTGATATATATTAAAAATAACAATGTCCCTAATACTGATCCCTATGGCACCCCACTGATTACATGACATCACTCGGATTTCGAGCCGTTTATTACAATTCTTTCTCGCCTGTCGCTAAGCCATGACCCTATCCAGCCTAACACCTTCCCATCTATCCCGTGTGCCCTAACCTTTCTCAGGAGCCTTTCATGGGGTACCTTGTCAAATGCTTTACTAAAGTCCAGATACAAGATATCATAACTATCACCATTATCTACTGCCTCGTACACTTTACTGTAAAAACTTAACAAGTTTGTCATGCAAGACTTCCCCTTCGTGAAGCCATGCTGTGATTAATTTATCAAGTTATGTTTGTCTAAATGTTCCCTAATGTTCCTCGCTCTTATTAACTCTAATATTTTACCTATAACTGAATTTAAGCTGACAGATCTATAGTTAGACGCTAAAGTTTTATCTCCTTTCTTAAAGATGGGTACTACATTAGCCTGCTTCCACATTACTGGTACCTCACCTGACTCAAGTGATTTCCTAAAGACAGAGACTAACAGCTCACTAATAACCTCTTTGCATTCCTTAAGTACTCTGGGATATATTTCATCTGGTCCTGGTGTCTTGAACTTTTTTTAGCCTATCTATCTCCTGTTCCACTAACTCTCTACTTATGGAAATATCTGTCAGCTTCTCATTCTCATCTGCTCTAAACATATGTTCACTATCTGGCATATCCTGCATGCTTTCCTGGGTGAAGACAGATGAAAAATACTCATTCAGAATTTTACTAATCTCCTTCCCAGAACTAACCAGTTCCCCATCTGCTGCCTTTAATGGACCTATAATATCCTTATTCTTCGTCCTCTATTCCTGATAAAATCCCTTGGGGTCCGTCTTCACATGGCTGGCTACACTTAATTCATAATTGCCCTTAGCTTTCCTCGTTAACTTCATGACTGTTCTAACTAATTCATTATATTGTGACCTTAAAACTTCTTCACCTGCCCTTAATGTCCTATATATACTTCTCTTCCACCCTATATAATGTTTTAATCTAGCAGTCATCCATTTAGGATAATTTTTCTGTGATCTTATTGCCCTATACGGGATATATGCTAACTGACCTGTATGAACTTTATCTACGAAATATTTATACAATTCATCTACATTTACTTCACCTAATTCCCTCATCTCGGCCCCTACCATCCTCTCTACTCGCTCATCTACTCGCCTCGACCTCACCTCTCTCATTTCAGCATGACCTGACATTCCACCATACTCACACCCATATACCCCTCCCTCTCTCCTCCGCCCCTTCGGAACACATCTTACCTCCTCTTGTCCTACACCCTCACACCTCACCTCACCTCTCACATCTTGCCTTATCTCTCTCAACTCCGTCCCGGACCTGACCTCACCCTGCATCCGTTGCCAGTCAACTCCTTGGAGGTACCTTTTTAATTCCTCAAATTCTGCTCTCCTAAAGTCAAGTATTTTACTAGTGTTTTTGCTTCTAAAAGTTTCTTCCCATTTTAAATTGTACCTAATTTCCCTATGGTCAATGTTACCTAGCTGTCCTTCAACCTCTACCTACGTGACTGCTTCCTCCCTGTTAGTAAGAATTAAATCTAGAATATTATTCCCCCTTGTGGGTTCTACGACTACCTGTTTTAAAAAATTATCCTGAATTACCTTAAAAAATTCTGCTTCCTTCTTACCCACCATCAGACTCCAGTCGATATTCCTAAAATTAAAATCTCCTACCACACATACCTGACTGTACCTGCCTGCTCTATTTATTTCCTGCCACAGTGAGGTGTTAATTTCCTTTGTACTGGTCGGTGATCTGTACACTACTCCCACTACTGTACATTGCTGTACTACTACTGCTTTCCTATCTGTTTTAAATCTACTGTTAATACAACACTGTAATGTGTCCCTAACGTATAACGCGACGCCTCCTCCTCTCCTGTTTTCCCTATCTTTATAGAACAATGTATAACCATCTATCTTGACCTCTGGATTAAATATTTTTCCTCACATATCTAATCAAGTTTCAGTTAAGCCAATGATATCAAATTTCTCTACACACACTATTCTTCTAAGCAAGCCTATTTTATTCAAAATACTGCTACATTTTGTGTGGTAAATACTTAAGCTATTTCTCATCTTCCCTGAGCTAGCTACCTTTCTAGATTTAACTAATTTCTCCTATGTTTACTCCTCACAACACCACGGAAGAGGCATACGTTTATATTGTGCAAACATTATGCTGTATTAATATCCCACTGACTAATTCAGTTAGACTTTTGGTTAAGTACTCACTGTAGGGCACGATAAACTATTTATTAAAGTATTTTACAAAACAATTGTGAAAATATATTCATTGGAATGAAATATTCCAGTTTCTGCCGCTATTTAAAACTACTTTGTCCATGTCTGTGCCTGCCCGCACATCCATCTGTCCCTCTGTCTATTTGTCTGTCTCTCTGTCTGCTTCCTTGCCTTCTATTTTTGCCTGCCTGCCTGTCTGCCTGCTTCTTTGCCTGCCTATCCTCTTCAAGTTAGCCTGACTATTTCCCTGTCACCCTGTCTGTCTGCCTGCTTTCTTTCTTTCTTTTTTGTATGTCTATCCACCTCTTTCCCCGCCCGTTAGTCTGTCTGCCTCCCTGCTTGCTTGCTTGCTTGCTTGCTTGCTTGCTTGCTTGCTTGCTTGCTTGGTTGCTTGCCTCCCTGCCTGTCTGTTTCACCGTCTGCCCTCCTGCCTACCTGGCCCCCCCCCCCTCTCTCTCTCTCTCTCTCTCTCTCTCTCTCTCTCTCTCTCTCTCTCTCTCTCTCTCTCTCTCTCTCTCTCTCTGATGATTAACTAAACAAGTCAAAACATTATTTAAACCACTACTACGAAATACCAAGGTACTTGAAGGCTTGTCTGTAAGTGGTATCAGTGTGAACAGGTTACATCACGCTCCTATACAATCATGATTTACGCAGCACACCCTCCATAGTAGGTTGGCAGGCACTTCCCACACGTTAAGGAGTCCTTCTTCATTTCGCTCTCTAATTTAAACTTCTTTATACAAATGAAATTAAACTTCGGGATTTAAATGGTCACTTTCTTTCTTAGCGCATAAACAAAAATGTGCTGGACAAATATAACGAAAATATTTATATTAAAAAAAAAAAAACAATAATAATATTCGAGCCACACTCCACAGTAACGAAAGCTTTCATAGATATAGGAAAATATTGCAAAGATCGCACTGAAATATTATTTATCGCCGTACAACTACCATACCGAATTCCCGGGAGCAGACTCATGCAGGATAGAAAAAGATGAAACACCAATAAATACTGGTAGAGAGTCATGAGAACATGCCAATTCATCAACGAACTCCCGAGAGAGAGAGAGAGAGAGAGAGAGAGAGAGAGAGAGAGAGAGAGAGAGAGAGAGAGAGAGAGAGAGAGAGAGAGAGATATATATATATATATATATATATATATATATATATATATATATATATATATATATATATATATATATATATATATATATATATATATATATATATATATATATATATATATATAGCAGAGAGAAGGAAGGATAAAATGAAAAACAGGAATATAAGGGTGACGGAAGGCAGGCAGGCAGGCACTCAGGGAGGCAGGAAGGAAGGAAGGAAGGAAGGAAGGAAGGAAGGAAGGAAGGAAGGAAGGAAGGAAGGAAGGAAGGAAGGAAGGAAGGAAGGAAAAAGACAAAAACAAGTATCAATATAATAAACATAATAAATAATAATAAATAATAAACAAAAATAATGACAGGGAGATACATTACATTGCACGTGTATCTAAGAGTGAACATTACTCACGGCTCACCAGCACTCCCCGGCACACAGCTAATCCTGGCGCTAGTGAGGGTCTGAGGAGGAAAGACGCTTACTTTCCCTTGGCTTACAAACGAAAGCGTGCTCTACCGTACCTCCCATCAGGAAGCCACGCTAATTGGGTATTAAAAGATGGAGTGTGCTTTTCAGTATTTCTATTTCAGGAACACCGCCACTAGAACAACTAATTGCTTACTGTGCAAGGCAGGTACAGAGAGAGAGAGAGAGAGAGAGAGAGAGAGAGAGAGAGAGAGAGAGAGAGAGAGAGAGAGAGAGAGAGAGAGAGAGAGAGAGAGAGAGAGAGAGAGAGAGAGAGAGAGAGAGAGAGATTTCCACGGCAAAGTAGAGATAACGAGGAGATAACGACTGCACTTTCTATAAATACCTAAACCTGCAATTCATTACGTGTATCAGAATGTCTTCTTGCAAAGGAAACTACTCCCAGCCTCCCACTCTCTCCTGTTCTGGCACCTGATCCCCGCTGACGTCAGGCATGTTGTGCGTTACCCAACTAATTATTAGCAGTGCTCTCTCTCTCTCTCTCTCTCTCTCTCTCTCTCTCTCTCTCTCTCTCTCTCTCTCTCTCTCTCTCTCTCTCTCTCTCTCTCTCTCTCTTATATATGATCTCCCATGAAGGCACTGAAAGCTCACACACTGCCCAAGTATCCATATCCACGTTTGATCGTGACATGTCAGTACTCGAGGTATTCACTAAGTCTTGGGGAGTCTGAAAGTAGATGACACTGGAGCTCTGACCAGGAATCTTGGATATCGTCTTTGAGTGCGTGATGCAGCTGGCAACAGGATGATGAGATAAAATCATTATGTCTATAAACTATAGGCTTGAGCATTCTGCAATACCGTTGAATATATATATATATATATATATATATATATATATATATATATATATATATATATATATATATATATATATATATATATATATATATATATATATATATATATATATATATATAATTACCAGCAGTTTATTTATTTATCACATTACTATAAATGCGCTTGTAAATACAAAAAAAAATTAAACATTTGCAATACCCAGAGTCGTGGGTGTTGTGCACGTTTTAATGTTTTTAATATGTAATATTTATATTAGCAGAGAAATTTCCATTTCCTATGATAAAAAAAAAAAATAATGCATGTACACAAAACTGTAACAGAAAAATAGTGCGAAATGTGCTCTAAATTTCAAGAGTATTCTTGGATAACATTGTTTTGAAGTTATGTATTACTGTCATTCACTATAAAGGAATTTAATATAAGTTGAAATAAAGTAAATGATCCTAATTGTAATTGCAAACTCGTGAAACGCGTTGCTATACAAGATTTATATATCACAAAGTTATCAACTACTATTACATATATATATATATATATATATATATATATATATATATATATATATATATATATATATATATATATATATATATATATATATATATATATATATATACTCGTGTATATATATATATATATATACATATATAATATATATATATATATATATATATATATATATATATATATATATATATATATATATATATATATATATATATATATATATATATATATATATAGTCTTTTTACTCTGACAGGCGATGCTACTGTTACGACGACGACGATGAGAACGAGGACGACGACGATTAGAGGCACAGCACGAACGATGGCAAAAACAGCAGTGGTGACTTTTGTAAAGTTTAGCACCAGCAGCAGCAGCAGCAGCAGCAGCAGCAACAGCAGCAGCAGCAACAGGAGCAGCAGCCGCAGCAGCAGCAGCAGCAGCAGCACCAGCAGCAGCACCAGCAGTAGCACCGGCAGCAGCAACAGCAGCAGCAGTAGCAGTAACAGCAGCAGCAACAACAACATTAGCAACAGCAACAACGGCAGCGGCAGCGGCAGCAGCAGCAGCAGCAGTAGTAGTAGTAGTAGTAGTAGTAGTAGTAGTAGTAGTAGTAGTAGTAGTAGTAGTAGTAGTAGTAGCAGCAGCAGCAGCAGCAGAAGCAGTTGTTCTGGTAGTTATTGATGAAGGAAGTAAAAGCAGCAATACCAACAAGAGCAGCAAGATCAGCGAGGGCAACAGCAGCAGCAGCACCAGCTTCAGCAGCACCAGCAGCAGCAGCAGCAGCAACAGCAGCATATTAAGTGTAATAATCTCCAACAGATAAAACACGCGGTGAGAAGTAACACGAGGCATCCTGGACAAACACCTGTCCACCTCGGCCCTGCAGGAGCACCTCACCGGCCAGTGTTCTTTCAGTGTTAATTCACATCTCAGTCCTTTATGTATTGTTGTGCCGGCGAGGCAAGACGCCTTGAGGAGCGCCACGCGCCAGACATTCCTTCCCGGGCTGGTTTTCAACCTACGTCTGTCTTCACTTGTTAAATATAAATGTGTAGCAAGAAATACAATTACCGTCTTTCCTTCGGTATTTAAAACTATTAATGTATTTATACATTTGGCATCCTTTAATCCATGCTTCCATTTTTAGCATTATTTTGGTTTCCTGCTGTAGTTTGTACGTTCATTATAAGAGTGAAATATACTCTCAAGTGTGAAAAATTGCGATATCTCTAAACACAGCCCATCACAGGTCAAACTTAGCCTGGTGCCACAGAAAGTTTGATAAAACTAGCAAATAATAATTTTTCTTTACTATTCAATGTTTTCTGGAAACAAAGGCAATTCCTGGAGTATGAGGAATCCCTGTTCTCTTTCTTCGTCCCGGTGGAGGAAACACAAAGACGCTCACTCTCATTCTAGATTTACACCTTCACCACCACCACCACCACCATAAATAAAATAAAAAAATACACATAAATCTCTTGAACACGTGATGCCAGACCTTTAGAAGATTAGATATATTTCTGGATAGTTGGGATGAGTGGACACAGGTTTGCAAGTCTTATACAAGAACTGCCGCCTTTGGACGGAGTAATAAGACAGTCTTCTGCGGAAGAAAAAAGGAGGAGGAATAGGAGGAAGAATACAGCAACATTCTCGCATGCATAGTTGAAGTTGAAGTGTGGATGTCTGAAGCAGCAGCCTTGCCTGGCACTTTCACAATCAGTCCCCTGTTAGCGTACTTTCCTTTCATGAACCCCTGGAACTTTTTTCCCTCTCATCTCAAGGCGTCGCTAAACACAACCCATCACAGGTCGAACTTAGCCTGGTGCCACAAAAAGTTTGACCAGTCGTAGTTTACATATATATGTTTCTTCCTCTGATGGCGGTGACGCTGCTGTTTCTTCCTCCGATAACAGTGGTGGTAATTCTTTTTCTTTGCTTCTTTTTCTTGTTTTCTTCCTCTGATGGCGGTAATGCTGCTGCTGCTGCTTCTTCTTCCTCTGATGGCGTTGCTTTCTGTTCTTGTTCTTCTAAGACAGTTTGGTGGTCTGAATTGGTTGGTGATAGGGTATTCAGAGTGGGGATAGTAGGAGTACTGCACACTCACCTCCCTTGCTCCCCAGTCAAAATTCAAGTCAGGTTGGTGGAAGACTGGGAAGGGTAGGGAGGTGCTGCACACTCACCTCCCATGCTCCCCAGGTTACATTTGTAACATCAGTCAGGTTGGTTGTTTTTGGAGTTGCCGGGATCAGTCAGTCAGGCCCCGTCAGTCAAGGGTAGTGCTAGGCACTCACCTTGCCAAGATCAGAGGGGTGGTGGTGGTGGTCTGTACATCTGGAGTTGGTAGGATGAGTCACATTGGTGGTCAAAGCCAAACTGGGAGACTGGGAAGGGTAGGGAGGTGCTGCACACTCACCTCCCATGCTCCCCAGAGTCAGTCAGTTTGGTGGTCTGTTGCCAGATTACAGTAAGATTTGTAGGTCAGTCAGGTTGGTTGTTTTTATGGTTGCCAGGGTCAGTAAGGCAGGTGGTAGGGAAGTGCTACGCACTCACCTAGCCAGGACAGGGTAGGATGTAGGGATGTATGGATCAGGGTCAGAGTGGGACACAGAGTAGGAGGTACTGTTGGTCTGTACATTTGGAGTTGTTCTTTGAAGTTGCCAGGATGAGTCAGGTCAAACTGGGAGACTGGGAAGTGTAGGGAGGTGCTGCACACTCACCTCCCATGCTCCCCAGGGCCAGTCAGTTAGGTGATTACATATCTGTAAGTCAGTCAGGTTGGTTGTTTTTGGAGTTGCCAGGGTCAGTCAGTCAGGGTCAGTCCAGGGAAGTGCTACGCACTCACCTTGCCGAGATCAGAAGGGTGGTGGTGGTGGTGGTCTGTACAGTTGGAGTTGCTCTTTGGAGTTGGTAGGATGAGTCAGATTGGTGGTCAAAGTCAAACTGGGAGACTGGGAAGGGTAGGGAGGTGCTGCACACTCACCTCCCGTGCTTCCCAGGTGGGTGGTGGTCTTTGGGGTTGTCAGGGTCAGTCAGTTGGTATTGTTTTATTTTTATTATTTATTGTTGATTGCCAGACTCAGTCAGTTTTATTGAGGGGGGTGTAGGAGTTTTATTGTTTTTGTTTTATTTACTTCTTTTTTCATTTATCTTTTTTTTATTACTTTTATTATTTTTTATACCTATATATATTTTATTCTTTTTGGTCTGGCAGTCCGTAGACTTGGGGAGAGAAGGGAAGTGCTGTGCACTCACCTCCCTTGCTCTCCCGAGGTCCGAGGTGGTAAGGAGGTTTTTATTTATTTTTATTTATTTATTTATTTATCTTTATTTATTTATTTATTTTATTTTATTTTATTTTTTTTTTTTTTTTTTGCGTGGTAGGTTAGGAGACAAGGGAAGTGCTATGCACTCAACTTAATTCTTTATTTTTTCTTTTCTATCTTTTGCCGGAGACAAGGGAAGTGCTATGCACTCACCTTAATTCTTCATTTATTTTTTTTTCTATCTTTTGCCTGGTAGGTTGGAAGAGAAGGGAAGTGCTATGCACTCACCTTTATATTTTTTTATTCTGTTAGGTGAAGAGAAGTGCTATGCACTTACCTTTATTTATTTATTTATTTTATTTTTTTTTTATTTATTATTTTTTTTTTATTATTTTTTGCCTGGTAGTCCGTAGACTTGCCAGGGTTAGGTAGGGGAGAGAAGGGAAGCGCTGTGCACTCACCTCCCTTGCTCTCCCGGGGGCCGGTAAGGCGGTGCCTTCCTCCCCTGGGGAGGGGTAGGGAGGTGCTGCGCACTCACCTCCCCTCCTCCCCGTGGGCAGTTCCATCACACATGGTGATGGAGGGATGCTCTTTCAAGGTTTTTGTGAGTTCCGAGAGGGGGGTTCGAACCTACGCGCCCCTCACTTCCCTCACGCCAAACTCAAAGTGCATCACTCTACCCACTGGGCCACGAGGGCCCTTTTTCTTTTTTTTAAAGTTGGTCTATTTCCCCATCTTCCCCATCTTTTTTGTAAAGTTGCTCTATTTAACCACCTTATGTTCACGCCAGTATGTATTAAATAATTACGATGTGAATTATTTTCATGACGTTATTTATTTATTGTATTTTGTATGGGATATGACACTGGGTTCCCAAGACTGTCACTACGCCATGAAACCCCAACGGTAAACAAGATATATTTGAACACATCATTTCCCTTCCTGTGTTCATGCAGCACCAAAAGTTCAATAAGAAAAACTGCTGCTCATTCTAATGTGAACGTTCATCCCACAGTGATAATTAGATAACTGTTGACTTGTGGGAGTATGTCGTGGAGTACAAATAGCAGTAGGTAAGATCAGAGAACTTTACAGAGGCAGGAATTCCTTGGTTATGGAGCAGCCTTCTGGAACCCTCCCCTGTGCTGCACCACCACCACCACCACCGACAACAACAACAATAACAACACACCATTACACCTGTCCATCCTACAGCACATGCAATAAAAACATGCAGTAAAAAAACCCAAAGTTTATATTATTCCACTTCAGAATTTACCAAATATTACACGATGTGTACTGAGCACTGGGCTATAGCGGACTACACAGGTAGCTGTTGATAGGAAGCTTTAAATTACATCAGCCGCTTGAAAAAAAAAAAAAAAAAAAAAAAAAAAAACACGCCAGAGTTCAGCCGTGGACTCGCGCGTCATCAGCATCATCACCCAGTTGATTTGTCCAATTTTCCCTTATTGTTATTCAATAGCAATAAGAGAAAATGGGAAAAACTGCAAGGATAACCATGGTAACAGAAGGAAAATAAAGGAAAACATACGTGCACTCGACAACTTGAAAAAAAAAGTTTTGTCTTAGGTGGCGGTGAACAAACTTACCATATTAAATAAACTTGTTATGGCCAAATAGAGCATATATACGCAACATATTAAAAAAAAAAAATAATAATAATAATGTAATTCATGGCAAACTAGATATCCTTAGACCAAATGCATGAAAAAAGCCAAAAATTATGTTTTGGCCTAAAAAAGGCGAATCTGGCAGTCCTGATCTCCGACAACGTGACGTCATGCGCGGAAAATTGAAAAAAAAATAAAGTGTAACAAAAGTGGGCTTGCTGGGTTCTCTATACTGTGCCTGGCGCTTTCAAGGGAGGCATCAGTCAATCAGGCTCCGGCTACCATGCGACTCCTATAAGAGTGCACTTCTCGTAAAGGAGCGCCGCACTCCTGCAGCAGTGACCCCTGGTACCTCAAATCCCTATGACAGTCACTGATTGGGTCCTTGAGTTTTCAATGCCCCTCACAGCTAATTGTTCATCATGTGATGAGAGAAGGAGGAGGAGGAGGAGGAGGAGGAGGAGGAGGAGGAGGAGGAGGAGGAGGAGGAGGAGGAGGAGGAGGAGGAGGAGGAGGAGGAGGAGGAGGAGGAGGAGGAGGAGGAGGAGGAGGAGGAGGAGGAGGAGGAGGAGGAGGAGGAGGAGGAGGAGGAGGAGGAGGAGGAGGAGGAGGAGGAGGAGGAGGAGGAGGAGGAGGAGGAGGAGGAGGAGAATAAAAACAAAGCCTAAACAGCAAAAGTTCCTGAGGTCTTTACTGGGCTGTTTGGGTAACTACTCTACGCTAACTAGTGGAAGAGACAAACAGGATAGCACAGAAAGAGGAACCAAACGAATACAAAAGAAGTCCAAACAGTAACAGACCAAGAGGTCCTTGTAAGTCTGTTTGGGTAACTATTCTACTCTATTAGTGGTAGAGAAAGGATAGCACAGAAGAAGGGTCCTTCCATCCCCCACCCCCTATCCCTCCAGGCAAGGGTCACATGAAAAATGGTACCATGTTGTACAGAAAAAACAACATGGAGTGTGAGAGGAAACTAAAGAAAGACAGGAGGACTACTTCGACCACATACAATCTACATGCCAGCACGGACAGTATGGAGTGAACGTGTTCGTTATTCAGACACGAACAATGACAACCGGGAATTAGTGTCTACATACTTGTCAAGACAGGTTTTCAATGAGTGAACAGTACCTGAGTTAACGACGCTTGATGGAACACAATTCAACATATTTATGACACGATTGAAGTAAAATGTTTGGCTTCATTTGTTTGAAATCGCTTACCTATTATTTACTATTGTTTCTTGTAATATTAGACATGTTGAATCTTAGGAAGAATTCCGGTCTGATATTTGTGAAAGCCTTAAAAGTTTAGTAAAGCAATATCAGATCCCCTCTTAGCCTGCGTTTGGAGAGGGAGAATAGATCTCGTTCTTTAAGGCGTTCCTTGTAGGGTTTATTGCGAAGCCTTCGAGTAATTTTCGTTACTCTATTTCGTATTGTTTTTTTTCCTAATCTCTCAATATTCCTTTTATAACAGGATGACAAAAACTTTACATTGTATTCAAAATGAGGACGTACAAGTGAGTTGTATAAGGTGAGATTTTTTTTTTTTTCAGATTGGAAGGTGAAAACTATTAATTTATTGGCAATTTCAATGACTTCGTTGCATTGTTTGCTTGGTTCAAGATCTGTTGTCACTAAAGCTCCCAGATCTTTCTCAGGATCCAAACTTTTGATGGAGGATTACTTTTTATAATTTTCCTGCCGATTGCTATTTCCAATATTTGATACGTGGCATTTATCAAAATTAAAGTTATAAGCCACGTTTCACACCATTCAATGAGAGTGTATGCATCATTTTGCAAAATTTGACGCTGGTTTGGTGTCAGTCTTGTTAGCAATTTTAGTGTCTGTGAATTTTGACAGTTTACTTCTGATTCCTTCGTCTATGTCATTCATATATATATATTATGAAGAGGATCTGAACTAAGGTTGAACATTGAGGAACGCCACTGCTTACATTAACCCAATTTGAAGAATCAGAGTTTCTGGTGACCCCGCACTACAATATATATTGTACTGTCAAAAAAAGAAGAAGAAAAAACGAAAAAATAAAACAAAAC
>NC_087157.1:19593327-19605827 GCF_035594125.1 Scylla paramamosain | reverse complement strand
TCTTCTTATTTGTTTATGTATATTGCTCTTCAACCATCCTGTGTTTCTTCACTTACCTACCCATTCGTCGATGTTTTATCTGTATATTTCTCCATATCTAATACTTCCACCTTCTTATCAATAAACGGGAATTTATCAACATATCTTCCCACCTACGTACTATTATCAATGTCTATCTGTCTATCTGTCTGTCTATTTATCTAATCTATTTTCTACTTACTGAACTGTCTATCTTCCCATCTATATATATTTATATCTACTTATATACCTATTCATTTATTCATGTATCTATCAATCTATCTATCCATCCATCTGTCCATCTATATATCAATCTATTTATCAGCCAGTCGATCTATTTAACCATTTACCCATCCAGCCATCTATCTGTAAATCTACCTGTTCAACCAGATACCTATTCATTAATCAATTCGTCAGACCAATAACACATTTCTCTATCTGCGCCTGAACATACTCACCGACCCATCTCCCCGCTCACCGCCACTGTACCGAGATAATGCACCCTCAATACACTCCTATACTCGGCGGCGGCTAGGCAACGCTATTTCGACATGTTCCACTAAGCATCCCTGCTTATAAGGGGAGACAAGGCCCTGCTAATACTACGGGACTGGAGGAGGAGGGGAGGAAGAGGAGGGGCGTCTGTTGCAAGCATTATGTCGGCGAAAGGAAGGATGGAACGTAAGGGAGAGAGGATGAAGGATGGTGGAGCAAGGGAAGAGAAGAGAGGAATTCTTGAAAATGGGAGAAATTGAGAGTGAAGTGTGGTGGTAGTGGTGGTAGTAGTAGTAGTAGTAGTAGTAGTAGTAGTAGTAGTAGTAGTAGTAGTAGTAGTAGTAGTAGTAGTAGTAGTAGTAGTGGTGGTGGTTGTGGTGGTATAGTTCGTAATTTTTCTGTTCCTCCTTCTTAGGGTGAATTGTAGATTTTTTTCACTCTACTAAAACTTGTATTTTTTTTTTTTTTTTTTTGTCTTTTGCACAAAATAGAAAAAAAAATCAACATTTCCGAAAAGACGGTATTCAAAAGGAAGTAAGCTTCTTCACTTGTCTTATTCATTATGACGTAACATTCTGAGGTAATTTGTGCGTCCAAAGGCACAGACAAAGGGGTGTTTGAAGTGGATGTTTTTACTAATGCTGTTATTACCCTCCTCCTCCTCCTTCTCCTCCTCCTTTTTTTGCATAGGAATAATAATAGAATCTCACTTCATTCTTTCCAATCAAAACGCCGCCAGTTTTTCCCACACAGCACGATGGTTTTCCCACGCCAGCACAAGCACAACAGCGTGTCGGTTTGGCAGTCATACACTGCTCTAGCTTACTTTACTAAAGGGTAGTTAATCTAAATTAATTCCAAAGCGATATGTAAAGACCTGAGGGAGTGTTTGTTTTGGTTATCCTATGTAATCACATGTTGTAATCCTCATTTTCTTCGTCCGCATTATCCTGTTATTGATCAACTTTGTGATTTTAAGTACTAGAGGTCAAAGTTGCAGGCGATAACCTGTGAATCCAGCCCTAAAGGGAAAGGTACACAAACACAGTGACCGAAGCTGTGGCCTGATTGACTGCCGCCTCCCTGGAAAGCACAACGCAACGATTCTGCACCACCCCTCAACAACCAAACTGTGCCTTCACCTGCGCTACGCACACACCACATCACACAACTATCATGCAGTTACACTCTCCCTCACAAACAAAGGTAGACAGACCACAACTCTTTCCCTCACTATTCTCTCAAGTTCTATGTGGCTTTTCTATACCACGTGGTATCAATTCCTGTATCTTGTCAGCTTCTGCTGGAGAGATTGGTGGGGAGGAACCTTCTGTACTATCCTGTATCTCCCAATAATAGTTAATGTAGAATAATTATCCAAACAGCCTCGTCAGTAACTCAAGGTTTGGTCTTCCGTTGCATTCCTTTGTATTCCTTTGTGTTCTTTCCTCCTCCTCCTCCTCCTCCTCCTCCTCCTCCTCCTCCTCCTCCTCTTCCTCCTCGCAGCAACCCCTCATATAACGTACTTTGCGCCTACATAAAATGTTTTTTTTAGTTAGTTAGTGTAGTGAATAGTATAATTTCTCTTTCATCCTTTCCTATCACATCTTAGCCTTTCCTCCTCCCTATACTCTCCTGTTTTTCCTTCCTTGATCTCTAGTGTCCTCCATCCTCTAACTCTTAGAATCTGTAGTGGTAGTGGTAGAATAGACACACAGACAGCCTCGTTAGGCCCAGTAGGGCTGTTGCTGTCTGTTCTTTCCTTTGTATTCCTTTGTATTCCTCCTCCTCCTCCTGCCTGCTGCTGGATGTGATGGCTCATGAATAACATGTGAATATGTTCTTAAACCACTCAATGAAATCATAATTCGAGCTGAGAGAGAGAGAGAGAGAGAGAGAGAGAGAGAGAGAGAGAGAGAGAGAGAGAGAGAGAGAGAGAGAGAGAGAGAGAGAGAGAGAGAGAGAGAGAGAGAGAGAGAGAGAGAGAGAGAGAGAGAGAGAGAGAGAGAGAGAGAGAGAGATTCATGGCAAAAAGTAAATTCTTTCATACAAATGCACCACATTAAGCGCCTCCAGCGTAAAACTGTATAATTATCAGGCAGGAAGCACGGCAGTAAAACACGTCAAGTCTATGGAGAAGGCAGGGCGTGTTTCACTTGCTGGTCTTGCCTCTCACTTTTTTAATATACGTTTTCTTTTTTTGCTTTTCTTTTTTTTCCTTGCATGGATTGACAAGGGTGTGGAATAATTGTAAGAAAATACAAATTATACAAAAACTGAATTGGTGTCACTCCAGATAATAATCCTGCTCTTTACTACAAGAACAACGACAACAACAACAAAAACAAGAACAACAACAACTACTACTACTACTACTACTTCTACTAGTAGTGGTAGTAGTAGTAGTAGTAGTAGTAGTAGTAGTAGTAGAAGTAGTAGTAGTAGTAGTAGTAGTAGTAGTAGTAGTAGTAGTAGTTCAATTCAATTCAATATTCTTTATTCACACAAGATGTGTACACAAACTAAAATACATACTAAAACTAAAAGAAAGAAACATTTCATTTAATTATTAAAAAAAAAAAAGACATAGATTTATACTAAATTAGACAATATCATACTGAATCCGACGTCACTCGGTGCACAAAGCATCAATCAACATCTTAGTTTCCCTTACATCTAAGATTGTGGTATCACATCTATCCCTCATCAAACACAATTCACGAATTTGTGCACCAGTCCGTGCAAGTTCGTACTGGTCACACTGCAGCTGCGTCCAAACCTTATTGATGTCTCCAATATTCATATTAAATTTGTATGAAAGATATCTTACATTACTGCCCATTATTGAATGTCTTCCATAAACCCCCATTCTTCCTATTGTTCTTATAACCATATTGTCTGATGTTAATATTTGGTTTATAAAAGCAATCTCCCGTTTTGCGAACCACATTTCTGGGGGCATAACATTAGCAATGTGAGGAAGCAGACTACAGTGTGTGGTCCAGGGCAGCTTCCACACTCGACGCACTGCAACCCTCCACGCTCGGTACACCGCTTCCATGCTACCATCACACACATTTAAAAGTTGACTACCATAAAAACTAGAACAATATTTAAAAAACAAAGTATTTCTTACATGTGACAGTCCACCCTTAAAACGGGATAAAAATGAATTACATTGTCGATAAAAATCAGTCACACATTTAGAAGTATCACATTTAAAAATATTTCTTCCTAAAACATTTCCCAGGTGTACAATTTCCTCCATAATATCAATAGTTTTACCATTAATTTCTACATTAGGAATTATATTACTTCTTTTATTACCGTGGAAAACTATTAATTTGCTTTTCTTTTCGTTATACACAATGTCATATCTCGATGCATAATCTACACAGATGCTTATCATCTTCTTGAGAGCAAAAACACTTGGTGCTAGACCTTTTAGGTCATCAGCAAACCCGAAGGCTCCTGCATAGGTGCCACCCATGTAGCAGCCAACGCCAGAGTCTCGCAATTCCGTGAGTAACCCGTCTACATAAACACAATACAGTATAGGAGAGATCACACCACCTTGTTTGACTCCATTACTCACTTCAAATGTACTAGACAGTAAGTCATTCCATCTTACGCTTAGTTTTTGATTTACGTACATGTTTAACAATAATCTACATATAAGAGGACATACATTACGTTTCAATAGAATATCAAATAATTTGCAATAATTAACTCTGTCGAAAGCCTTGCTTGCATCTAAAGTAAACCCATAAACAGTTGTACCTTTAGATACATAATAAGACACAGTTTCTCTCACCATTGCTGTACACATAGTAGAGGATGTTCCTTCTTTGAACCCAAACTGCAAATCATTGGTCAATAGTTTATCCCTTTCTCTCATCAATACAATATTATCCAGTATTTTACTCATCAAACTACTAAGAGTAATCGCTCTGTAATTTTCACTGGTATTAAGATTTGCCCAACGAACTTTAGGAAGCGGTATCATAACCCCTTTCATCATGCTGTGGGGAGAGAAACCGTGCCTCAACATGGCTGAAAACAGTACAGACAAGTGTCCGTATAACACATCACCAGCATGTATGAGATGGTCAGACATCAGGTCACCCTCACCTTCTCCCTTTCCAGGCCTCACTCTCCGCAGTGCTTGACGCACCTCATCAGGCGTAATCAAGAGTATACTTTCATTACTATTTTTCTGACAAGAAATTACACTGTTGATGGCAGATTTTAAGCTATCCATCTCATTTGTATCGTATGAGGTACTGTTGTAAAGCTCTTCAAACTTTCCTTTAAATAAATCAGCTATATCTTTAGGACAATGTTTTCCATCAACTGCCTTAGGCGTTTTTTTCTTCTGTTTTCCCTTGTTTCTTACAGATCTCCAAAACTGTCTACCAGAAGCACTAGCCTGCAAACTCTCAGCTAATTTCTCTGTAGTTATTAACTCTTCTTGCTTTATAACCATCTTGCGTGCTTGGTGATAACATTTACGTGTTGTACGGCGTATTTCGGCAATGAGACCTTGCTGAGGTCGTTCACTGTCTACCCATAACCTGTGCCAAAACAAAGCAGTGCGAAAATAACCCTCAACACAATCATTCCAGCCTGGCACAATTTTCTTAACTCTCCCACAATTTGTCCTTGGTATACACTCTTTACTTGCCTTTATAAGTGCATTGGTGATATGATCATAAAATGCTGCTATTTCCATTTCATGCTGGGTGCACATATTATTTCTACACATTAACATATCTTCCGGTAGGGGAACATTTAACAGATATCCAGTGACTAACTCTTTATACCTTAATATATCCTCAGTATTTGCCTTATGCCAACATATGCGCTCGAAGGTCTCATGCTCAATATTTTCCACATTATAAGAAATAGTAACATCTAAAACACACTTTATAGCTATATGGTCTGATGGATTGTTTACAGAATCAATAGTAGTATAAGTCTGAAGGAAGTTAGATATATTGTCTGATATCAAAAAATGATCTATCAGGGATTTAAAATTATTTCCTTTACTGCAATAAGTATAAGCAACTGTGGATAAGGCATCATTATCACAACAATAAAACCTGTACTCATCGATAAATTTAACAAAGGCCCGTGTCTGGGGCGTAACACGGCTAAAATCAGTATTAAAATCACCACCTACTAATATAAAATCTATATCATTACTAAGACTAAGAACTGCTATATCACTCAGTATATTTACATATTCATTCACATTTTGGTCACTTCTTTGATCATCACAGGGCATATATACACATATCACCAAACCCGTTTGTTCTGGTAAATGAACTCGAACAGCACACAATCGTTTGGATTCATAAGGTACAGGAGTGACACGAAACCGCTTGGAGTCACGCCACAGGATGGCTGCTCCGCCGTGCGGCCTACCCCGCACCAGCCGACCCTCCTCCATGGCGCTGACCCCGTGCACATTCACACCCTCACCCACTCCATAAAACCAATCAAGCTGACTCATAAACAAACCATGCTCCTGGATTAAAAAAAAATCACTTTGATTATAAAGCTCACTTAGGAACGGTGCCCTTAAATCATCTGCATATTCACAATTATATGAAACACACGTTAAATTTCTACTGTCTTCCATTTTCATGAAATTGTACAGTAGTAGTAGTAGTAGTAGTAGTAGTAGTACTACTACTACTACTACTACTACTACTACTACTATTGCTACTACTACTGTTATTAACATTCAGCTATTAAGACTCAGGAAAGATTTGTCTTTCTCCAACCCTCTGTGCTTCTTGAAAACATGGAGCTGCATTTGGAAATAAAAATTCAAATAGCTGAACACAAAAATCATTTAGATGCAAAAGATATCGGACGGTTCAACTTGAGTAAACCGGAGTAAACAATGCAATACATGTTTAATTTAGAGTCAGTATAAAATAGTATTCTTACATTTCCATATAGCCATTATTTATACTCACGCTCTCATATCTTCTTGGCGAATGGCAAACAGAGGAACAAAAAAAAATCTTTTCAGTTGCCGCTTCCATACATACAGAAAAAAAAAAAAAAAGATAAAAAATTAAAAGTCAATAAAAAATCTAAATATGTTTCTGGAAGTGCCTCAATACTCTTAAAACAACTAGTCACAGGAAGGGGAAAAAACAGAAACAGACAGAAAATTCCAGATGAATTCCAATGAAAGGGATGAAAGAATGAAAATATTGCTTGACTCCTGGACTACTGAAAGGGAACTTAAAGACTTCTATCACGTCCCCTCTTAACCTACGTCTCTCTAAAGAATGTAAATTTAATGACTTCAATCTCGCCTCGTAAGGAATAGTCCTCATCCCCTGTATCCTTTCTGTCATTCTCCTCTGTACTGATTCTAATACGCCTATATCTTTCCTGTAATGTGGAGACCAGAATTGCACAACGTAGTCTAGATGAGGTCTGACCAGCGCCAAGAATATCATTAATATTACTTCCGGCCTTCTACTTTTAACACTCCTAAAAATTAATCCTAGTACCCTATTTATCCTGTTTCTAGCCTCTATGCATTGTTTTCCTAGACGGAGTTCACAGCTAAATATAACTCCTAAATCTTTCTCGTACCCTGTAACTACCAGAGATTGTTCGTTTAATGTGTACCTACTGTGTGGGTTTCCTCTACCTACGCTAAGTACTTTACATTTATTGATATTAAATTGCATTTGCCATATGTCCGTCCATTCATTCATCCTAAATCTGCCTGCAAGGCGAAGGCACCCGTTTCTGATCTAATTAATCTATCTTTGTGTCATCCGCAAATTTACTAACATCACTACTAATTCCACTAACCAAGGCATTGATATATATTAGAAATAACAATGTCCCTAATACTGATCCCTGTGGCACCCCACTGATTACATGACCTCACTCGGATTTCGAGCCGTTTATTACAATTCTTTCTCGCCTGTCGCTAAGCCATGACCCTATCCAGCCTAACACCTTCCCATCTATCCCGTGTGCCCTAACCTTTTCTCAGGAGCCTTTCATGGGGTACCTTGTCAAATGCTTTACTAAAGTCCAGATACAAGATATCATAACTATCACCATTATCTACTGCCTCGTACACTTTACTGTAAAAACTTAACAAGTTTGTCATGCAAGATTTCCCCTTCGTGAAGCCATGCTGTGATTAATTTATCAAGTTATGTTTGTCTAAATGTTCCCTAATGTTCCTCGCTCTTATTAACTCTAATATTTTACCTATAACTGAATTTAAGCTGACAGATCTATAGTTAGACGCTAAAGTTTTATCTCCTTTCTTAAAGATGGGTACTACATTACCCTGCTTCCACATTACTGGTACCTCACCTGACTCAAGTGACTTTCCTAAAGACAGAGACTAACAGCTCACTAATAACCTCTTTGCATTCCTTAAGTACTCTGGGATATATTTCATCTGGTCCTGGTGTCTTGAACTTTTTTTAGCCTATCTATCTCCTGTTCCATTAACTCTCTACTTATGGAAATATCTGTCAGCTTCTCATTCTCATCTGCTCTAAACATGTGTTCACTATCTGGCATATCCTGCATGTTTTCCTGGGTGAAGACAGATGAAAAATACTCATTCAGAATTTTACTAATCTCCTTCCCAGAACTAACCAGTTCCCCATCTGCTGCCTTTAATGGACCTATAGTATCCTTATTCTTCGTCCTCTATTCCTGATAAAATTCCTTGGGGTCCGTCTTCACATGGCTGGTTACACTTAATTCATAATTGCCCTTAGCTTTCCTCGTTAACTTCATGACTGTTCTAACTAATTCATTATATTGTGACCTTAAAACTTCTTCCCCTGCCCTTAATGTCCTATATATACTTCTCTTCCACCCTATATAATGTTTTAATCTAGCAGTCATCCATTTAGGATAATTTTTCTGTGATCTTATTGCCCTATACGGGATATATGCTAACTGACCTGTATGAACTTTATCTACGAAATATTTATACAATTCATCTACATTTACTTCACCTAATTCCCTCATCTCGGCCCCTACCATCCTCTCTACTCGCTCATCTACTCGCCTCGACCTCACCTCTCTCATTTCAGCATGAACTGACATTCCACCATACTCACACCCATATACCCCTCCCTCTCTCCTCCGCCCCTTCGGAACACATCTTACCTCCTATTGTCCTACACCCTCACACCTCACCTCACCTCTCACATTTTGCCTTATCTCTCTCAACTCTGTCCCGGACCTGACCTCACCCTGCATCCGTTGCCAGTCAACTCCTTGGAGGTACCTTTTTAATTCCTCAAATTCTGCTCTCCTAAAGTCAAGTATTTTACTAATGTTTTTGCTTCTAAAAGTTTCTTCCCATTTAAAATTGTACCTAATTTCCCTATGGTCAATGTTACCTAGCTGTCCTTCAACCTCTACCTACGTGATTGCTTCCTCCCTGTTAGTAAGAATTAAATCTAGAATATTATTCCCCCTTGTGGGTTCTACGACTACCTGTTTTAAAAAATTATCCTGAATTACCTTAAAAAATTCTGCTTCCTTCTTACCCACCATTAGACTCCAGTCGATATTCCTAAAATTAAAATCTCCTACCACACATACCTGACTGTACCTGCCTGCTCTATTTATTTCCTGCCACAGTGAGGTGTTAATTTCCTTTGTACTGGTCGGTGATCTGTACACTACTCCCACTACTGTACATTGCTGTACTACTACTGCTTTCCTATCTGTTTTAAATCTACTGTTAATACAATACTGTAATGTGTCCCTAACGTATAACGCGACGCCTCCTCCTCTCCTGTTTTCCCTATCTTTATAGAACAATGTATAACCATCTATCTTGAACTCTGGATTAAATACTTTTCCTCACATATCTAACCAAGTTTCAGTTAAAGCAATGATAGCAAATTTCTCTGCACACACTATTCTTCTAAGCAAGTCTATTTTATTCAAAATACTGCTACATTTTGTGTGGTAAATACTTAAGCTATTTCTCACCTTCCCTGAGCTAGCTACCTTTCTAGATTTAACTAATTTCTCCTATGTTTACTCCTCACAACACCTTCTTCACACAACCCTTTCCCGTATATGAAGTGAGTTATGGCAAATAATTGGCACATTTTGTGCGCTCGAGCTCGATCTGTAGTGATGAGGCGATAGTTGTGCGAGTTGCGAGGCAGAAACCTTCGCCCACATGCCGATAAATCGAAATATGCAAAATACAGCAAAAAAAGGTGAGTCTGACGAAGAAATTAAATAAAATAACAAAGATACGCCTTCAAAAGTTACCAAAAAGTGTTTCCGAAAATGAAATCAAAACTTTTATATACGATGGACATCAAAAGGTGCTCCTGGCCAAATCATCGTTGTGCCCTCCAGGGCCAGGCGGGAGCGGTGGGGTGTACAGATGTGCGCTAACAAAAATAGAGCCCCCTCGCTCCGCTACGGGAATGATCCCTCCAAAGATATTAAATACGTTACTAAATGATTAAGAAAATCATAAATTATCTTTCATTCGCTGACAAGGAAAATAAAAACGTGAGGAAAACTAATATTTTCAGAAATCTACAACGACGAGCCTCTAAAAAAAGGGAGACAAATAGTGTGGGCCGGCTCTAGTCATCAAGGCCCACGTCACCTTGACTTTTCAAGGCGACAATCAACACACACAGAGACAAATAAGAACACTTCACAGAACTATACAAGCTTTCCTCTCTTTGATTTTACTTGAATAAAGCTGCAACAAAGGTTATGACGCTAAAAAGTTACCTTAGGTTAGGTCACAAATATCATGGTGGTAACGCTTCCCGGGAAATCAGAGTTAAAAATAATATCAACACCAATTGAACAAAGAAAATATAAATATCTTTTCTCCATAGAAGGAGAGTTTTTTTTTTTTTTTTTTTTTACGTGGAAACCAAATTCACACTAAATGAAATGTGTTACAGTAATAGTTTCCAAGGACACTTTATCATAACGTGCAAAATAGTATTAATCTACATAACAGTAAAACACACAAAGGATAAATAGACATATAAACTAGAAGATCTGATATTTGTTACCTAAAAAAGACCTTAAGTGAATATTCCCATTATTGTGGAAAGTTTTTTGTAATTGCATCTTTCCTTTCTTCACTCATATATACGTACATACAAAAAAAAAAAAAAAAAAAATATATATATATATATATATATATATATATATATATATATATATATATATATATATATATATATATATATATATATATATATATATATATACATATAAAACGAACGCAAAAATGACAGCTAATTGTTAGGTTTCAATTGAATCTCTAAGTAAATATTTATACCAAAAAGATGACACCATTATAGAAAACAAATGATTTCGTATCCTTCTTTTCTCTATGCATACATTAAAATAAGCACACGAAGACTGGAATACAAAAATTATAGTTTTGAAAAAGATTCGGTTAATCCTCAAAGGACTTTTTTCCCTGTAAGATGTTGCAATGAACATTATAGACTAAATTTACATTCTGTCTTCTTTCACATATATACCCTAGGAAGGCAGAAACATGGGAGACAAAAACAACGCATTGGAAAAAGGTTTAAACTAATCCTTCAATGGATAACACTACTGACACGATACCATGGAAGCACATCGTTTCTTTCCTTCACAGATTCGTGGGAAGCTGACAGGAGAAAGGCAGGCAACAGTGACAGGTTTCCGTTGACATCAAAAAAAAAAAAAAAAGTTTAACAGCGAGATCAAAATAGAGGGCACATGATGTAATGAAGCAGGTACTCACTTTCCTCCTGCATGTGTTGGGAGTGTTCACCGCGGCACCACCTGCCATCCTTTCCTGAAAATATCAAAACATCCACATAAAAAAGTGATGCAGCTTCACTATTCTAAAAAGAGCTAAAAATGAAGCATCATAAACAGAACCACCAGAAATCATTTACTGCATGAGTTAACAACATACACATGAACAAAAGAGGAAAGAATAAATACTGAACAAAAACACGAAATGTCATAAATAAAACGTGTCAAATACCTCCAAGCAAGAACACATGGATACATGGAAAACAACACTGAAAACAGAACACACTTCAAACGCTGAGAATGTTAAATATGCACAACAGCTGCAACAAAATAAAACGAACAAACACCATTACATATATAACAAGATCAAATAAGAAAATAAAAAGAAGCAAAAATAATAAATGTAAAGCTTGCCAACATTCAGCGGTGTCTAGAATATGAAGGTGGTAGTTAAGTGAGACTGAAGAGGAGGAGCACAAGTCATGCTGCGATTGATGCATGAAGGCAATCAAGGGAGAGGGTCGCACAGAGGAGACGGGACGCAAGGCGCCTTCAGGCCAGTCACTGCTGGTGTCCCTCGCCTCCCCTTCCTGCCTCGCTGCGAGGTGAAGGGGCCACTACCACCGCTGCCTCAACACTTACACTACCTTTGCGTCTCAACACTGAAATGCTTCAATGAATGGGAATGAACGGGAAAGTAATGGTCACTTAGAATTGCTTATAACAAGTACATGTTACTAAGTGTTTTAAATCAATCTGTCTGTCTGCGTCTGTCTGTTTATCTCTGCCTCACATGTTCACTATAATGCTCTGTAAGAATGAGCATCCCAATCTCTGTTGCTTTGTTGCAGCGCATCTATTTGTATTAATGTTGTGTGTGTGTGTGTGTGTGTGTGTGTGTGTGTGTGTGTGTGTGTGTGTGTGTGTGTGTGTGTGTGGTGTAACATTACGAGTGGAACAATATTTACGAGTATGGGTCAGTAGGTCTGTCTTCTGGTATATTTAGTAGTTTTAGGAAATCAATGACAACTACGTATTGTGCACGAAAAATGGCATACCGTAAATACGAGGCCATGAGAGAAAAATATAGTTAGGTCACTATGTTTGCATTTTCTTCGCTTACAGTAATTGTTATCACGAAAGAATATACGAGTAACGGA
>NC_087157.1:19585827-19588327 GCF_035594125.1 Scylla paramamosain | reverse complement strand
TGATGGCGGTAATGCTGCTGCTGCTGCTTCTTCTTCCTCTGATGGCGTTGCTTCCTGTTCTTGTTCTTCTAAGACAGTTTGGTGGTCTGAATTGGTTGGTGATAGGGTATTCAGAGTGGGGATAGTAGGAGTACTGCACACTCACCTCCCTTGCTCCCCAGTCATAATTCAAGTCAGGTTGGTGGAAGACTGGGAAGGGTAGGGAGGTGCTGCACACTCACCTCCCATGCTCCCCAGGTTACATTTGTAACATCAGTCAGGTTGGTTGTTTTTGGAGTTGCCGGGGTCAGTCAGTCAGGCCCAGTCAGTCAAGGGTAGTGCAACGCACTCACCTTGCCAAGATCAGAGGGGTGGTGGTGGTGGTCTGTACATTTGGAGTTGGTAGGATGAGTCACATTGGTGGTCAAAGTCAAACTGGGAGACTGGGAAGTGTAGGGAGGTGTTGCACACTCACCTCCCGTGCTTCCCAGGGGCGGTCAGGATGGTGGGTCTTTGGAGTTGCCAGGATGAGTCACGGGAAGTGCTACGCACTCACCTTGCCAGGATCAGTTGCCAGGGTGGGGAGTACTGGTGGTGGTCGGTACAGTTAGAGTTGCTAGGATGAGTCAGATTGGGGATCAAAGTCAAACTAGAAGGCTGGGAAGGGTAGGGAGGTGCTGCACACTCACCTCCCGTGCTTCCCAGGTTACATTTGTAACATTTGTCAGATTGGTTGTTTTTGGAGTTGCCGGGGTCAGTCAGTCAGGCCCACTCAGTCAAGGGAAGTGCTACGCACTCACCTTGCCAAGATCAGAGGGGTGGTGGTGGTGGTCTGTACATTTGGAGTTGGTAGGATGAGTCACATTGGTGGTCAAAGCCAAACTGGGAGACTGGGAAGGGTAGGGAGGTGCTGCACACTCACCTCCCATGCTCCCCAGAGTCAGTCAGTTTGGTGGTCTGTTGCCAGATTACAGTAAGATTTGTAGGTCAGTCAGGTTGGTTGTTTTTATGGTTGCCAAGGTCAGTAAGGCAGGTGGTAGGGAAGTGCTACGCACTCACCTAGCCAGGACAGGGTAGGATGTAGGGATGTATGGATCAGGGTCAGAGTGGGACACAGAGTAGGAGGTACTGTTGGTCTGTACATTTGGAGTTGTTCTTTGAAGTTGCCAGGATGAGTCAGGTCAAACTGGGAGACTGGGAAGTGTAGGGAGGTGCTGCACACTCACCTCCCATGCTCCCCAGGGCCAGTCAGTTAGGTGATTACATATCTGTAAGTCAGTCAGGTTGGTTGTTTTTGGAGTTGCCAGGGTCAGTCAGTCAGGGTCAGTCCAGGGAAGTGCTACGCACTCACCTTGCCGAGATCAGAAGGGTGGTGGTGGTGGTGGTCTGTACAGTTGGAGTTGCTCTTTGGAGTTGGTAGGATGAGTCAGATTGGTGGTCAAAGTCAAACTGGGAGACTGGGAAGGGTAGGGAGGTGCTGCACACTCACCTCCCGTGCTTCCCAGGTGGGTGGTGGTCTTTGGGGTTGTCAGGGTCAGTCAGTTGGTATTGTTTTATTTTTATTATTTATTGTTGATTGCCAGACTCAGTCAGTTTTATTGAGGGGGGAGTAGGAGTTTTATTGTTTTTGTTTTATTTACTTATTTTTTTCATTTATCTTTTTTTTATTACTTTTATTATTTTTTATACCTATATATATTTTATTCTTTTTGGTCTGGCAGTCCGTAGACTTGGGGAGAGAAGGGAAGTGCTGTGCACTCACCTCCCTTGCTCTCCCGAGGTCCGAGGTGGTAAGGAGGTTTTTTATTTATTTTTATTTATTTATTTATTTATCTTTATTTATTTATTTATTTTTTTTTTGCGTGGTAGGTTAGGAGACAAGGGAAGTGCTATGCACTCACCTTAATTCTTTATTTATTTATTTTTTCTATCTTTTGCCTGGTAGGCTGGAAGAGAAGGGAAGTGCTATGCACTCACCTTTATATTTTTATTTATTTTTTTCCTGTTAGGTGGAGAGAAGAGAAGTGCTATGCACTTACCTTTCTTATATATATATATATATATATATATATATATATATATATATATATATATATATATATATATATATATATATATATATATATATATATATATATATACGAGTATATATATATATATATATATATTTTTTTTTTTTTTTTTTTTTTTTTTTTTTTTTTTGCCTGGTAGTCCGTAGACTTGCCAGGGTTAGGTAGGGGAGAGAAGGGAAGCGCTGTGCACTCACCTCCCTTGCTCTCCCGGGGGCCGGTAAGGCGGTGCCTTCCTCCCCTGGGGAGGGGTAGGGAGGTGCTGCGCACTCACCTCCCCTCCTCCCCGTGGGCAGTTCCATCACACATGGTGATGGAGGGATGCTCTTTCAAGGTTTTTGTGAGTTCCGAGAGGGGGGTTCGAACCTACGCGCCCCTCACTTCCCTCACGCCAAACTCAAAGTGCATCACTCTACCCACTGGGCCACGAGGGCCCTTTTTCTTTTTTTTTA
>NC_087157.1:19545827-19580827 GCF_035594125.1 Scylla paramamosain | reverse complement strand
GAGAGAGAGAGAGAGAGAGAGAGAGAGAGAGAGAGAGAGAGAGAGAGAGAGAGAGAGAGAGAGAGAGAGAGAGAGAGATTGCTCAATAATGTATGAAAGAACAAGAGAGTAGATAAATAAATATATGTGAGAAGAAAGATATTAATAACAGAGAAATGAAAACAAAATTAAATTGGTTAACTTCCCAGCCACCACCACCACCACCACCATGTCACCGCCACCAGCTTGAACTGCAGTCAAAGGGAGCGCCATACATATCTTTAATTTTTGGCAGGGCGAATACTGGTGATTTTTTTTTTTTTTTTTTTTTTTTTTTTGTATTTTTACCTCACCAGACTAGAAGATTCTCGCGGCTTCCTGACAACGAGGTTTTCCCTATCTGCCAAAATACTAGTTGATTATCGACTTATAGTTCATTTGCTGATATGATCCTCACTCTATATAACTCTCTGTTTCATCTCCTTTTGAAATATTGCATTCAAGCATGGTGATCAGCTCGAAGCATGAAAACAAAATCTGAGCCCACCGCACCGCTGCCCACGCCTGTGTGTACACTGTACTGTACAGCTCGAAGCATGTACACAAAACCCGAGCCCATCACAATGCTGGCCACGCCTGTGTTCGTACATACATGCTGCTCTGTGATGCCTCTCGCCTCTGTTGCTGTGTGGGGCAAGAAAAGCGGTACACTCCCATGGGCTCAGCTGTATTTATTCCTCTGGGATGTCAGATGGTAGGATTTTTTTTTTTTTTTTGTGGGGGGGGATATTTTGGTCATTAGCAGAAAATACAAGTGTCTTGAAGCAAGTAATTACTGAGCTGATGCTGCCAGCCACTACTATTGCTTGATGAATAAGATACCGCGGTGTGTGTAATACTGCATATAGCAGGAACGTCTTACATGGCAAGATATCTAGCATGTTCAAATAATTTCAAGTAAAATGTGGTGTGAAATACGAGTTAAAATGTGTTTGCGGCCTTGTGACCTCGTCATTACAGCTATTACTTGTTCTTGTCAAGATGCCCAAACGAAAGTGTAAATTCACTGCAGAGATGCAGAACAAACTCCCGTGCTTCAAAAAAGGCAGGGATGAGTGGGAAGCCGAGTGTTTGGTGTGTAAACCAGGAACATTTGTCTCACTGGCACATAAAGGCATTAATGACTTACAGTCACATGTGAGCTCTGAGAAACATAAGAGAGCAGTGCAAGAAGAGGGTTCATCAATGAAGATGACACATTATTTTGTTAAACCAGGAAGTGAAGCTGAAGATGTTAGTGCTGCAGAAGCTGCTTATGCATTTCACACTGTCAAACATCACGGTAGTTTCTCATCCATGGATTGTTCATCTGTTTTGCTGAAAAAAAAAAAACTTTTCCTGATTGAGGTGGCAAGAAAGTTTTCTAGTGCTTGAACAAAGACAGCAGCTATTATAAAAGCTGTGCTTGCACCTCATTCTGTTGATGTTGCCTTAAAAAGCCTAAAAGAAAATGAAGTAGTATACTGTGGAATTACTACAGATGGTAGAAATCACGATGCATTAAAGCTGTTTCCTGTAATTATTCAGTACTTTGACTGGAAAAATGGTGGTTTACAGTCAGAACTGATTGAGTTTAAGAACACCCCAAATGAGACTGCAGACACTATTGCCAAATATGTGAAAGAAACCCTAGATAAACATGGGCTTACTAAAAAGTGTGTGGCATTTACAGGTGACAACTGCAATACAATGTTTGGAGGATTCGAATGTAGCGAAGAAGGGAATAATGTGTTTGCAAATCTGAAGATGTTGGAAAAGTCATTGATTGGAGTAGGTTGCCCAGCACATATTCTGAATAACTGTGTTCATCATGGAGCAGAAATAATGGATATTGATATTGAAAATATTATCAATAAGATTTATCAGCATTTTCATATCTACACAGTTCGCTCTGAAAAACTAAAGGAGTATTGTGAATTTGCTGAGGTTGAGTACAGGAAGCTTCTCTCTCATAGTAAGAGTCGTTGGCTGTCACTATTTCCTGGCATCACAAGGCTGATAGAGATGTTTCCTGCTCTTAAGTCCTTTCTTTCACAAGAGCAACCACCAACAGTAATAAAAAAATTCTTTGAAAATGAAATGAGTGAGATTTACCTCTGGCACATGCACTCTTTAATGGCTGTATTTCACACACACGTTCAAACAATTGAAAAGGAAAGTAACTCTGTTGTAGAAGTGCTGACAAATTTGGAGTCTGTGTGTAAAGTACTTGCACAAAGAAAAAACCAGCATTTCATGTCTTTAAAAGTTAAAGGACTAATTACTCAGAAGCGCACAGAAGGAAAAGAAGAAGAGTGTAACAGGTTCTGTGTTGAAGTAGTTAACCTGTACAACAGATGCTCAGAGTACTTAGCTAAGTGGATGAAACCACTGGAAGAGTTCTCTTGTTTCAAGTGGATGGTCTTGAGTGAAATGCCAAACTGGACTGATGTGGAACCTTGTGTTGTATACTTGATAGACAAGGGAATAGAGCTTGATGATGTAAAGTGCTTTGACCAAGTTTGTAACTTGAGGCAGTTTGTAGAAAGGAACAAGAATGATGAAGACTTCAGTAAATTACCAGCACATAAAAAATGGACCAGATACTTTGAAGCATCAAAGAATATTGAATGCCACTCAGAACTGCTCAGAATTGCACAATTCTTTTTTGCTGTAACATCCCACAATGCTAATGTGGAGCGAGTCTTTTCGCTGATGCAAAGTCAGCGGACGAAGGAAAGGAACAAGCTGAGTGTTGATACAATGAAAGGTATTCTGACTGTACAGTACAACTACCGAGAGACCTCTTGTGTTGACTTCCTCAACTTTTTAAAGTCCAACAAGGAACTACTTAAAAATATAAGATCTACAGAAAAATATGTATCGGCACATCAAGCAACACACGCAGTGGTTGAAGAAGAGTTAGAAGACACCAACTAAGCTAAGTGGAAAAACGGAATTCAAGATTATCAGTCATATGCAAAGGTAAATAAGTTGAGTTTCTTTTAATTAATTTACATGTTTTCCAGTATCATATCAGGACCATAATCAGGTGTTAGTGAAGGTGTCCGGAATTTTGATAGTTCATATATGGCAACCCTAGTGTACCCCAACATAGCCCATGAGTGGGTAAAACTATTTCTGGGCATCTGTCTGGCTGCAAATTCTTTTCCCTTACTGGTTCTTGAAATATGAATATGAACCAAGTTTTCATTATTTATTTATCTTATAGAAAATATTTTCATTATACTTTCAGAATTTAAGTAAGAATTTAAAAACTTAAATATGATTCCAGGTGATTGCAGTGGCTCCAAGTCTTGGGAAAACCATGTGTGGAGCACAAGCAGTCTGTCCACACTGAAAATTTTGAGCTCAAGCATACCAGCAGCACAACACATCTGCTGAACACTGCAGCTCCAATTCCTGCAGATAAACGAACTTCAGGCACATACCACAGAGCATTTCTGTGACTACACAACTGTGTTATAACTGGTAATGTTTAATTTAGTTGTGGTAAATGTGGTTAAATGACATTCATGATGAAATAGTTTTTAAACAACAGATCCTAAATATTGATTAATAACATTCACAACCTTATTGATGCCTATATACTGTATGTACTATATTACATTATATGATGAGCTTTCATTTCAGTATATACATATTTGCTAGCAGATACCATTCAGCAATCTCATAATTCCCACTATTATCTAACCCATTTTCTAAGAACATAAGAAAATAAGGGAATGTGCAAGAAGCCGTCAGGGCTACACATAGCAGTCCCTGTATGAAACATATCTACCTATTTCCACCTATCATCCCCATCCATAAATCTGTCTAATCTTCTTTTCAAGCTCTCTGCTGACTCTGCACAAACAACCTAATTACAGAGCCTACTCCCGTCATCTACCGTTCTGTTTGAGAACCACTTCCTTCCTCTCTTTTAATCTAACTTGATCAAGCTTGAATTAAAAACAGAGGTGGGAAGAAATCATGTGGTTATTTTTTCTCAAAAAAATACATAAATAAATAAAAATAAATAATAATATGAATATAAATATGAATATCAATATAAATATGAATAAATAAAATATAATAAACCAACTTCTGCCTCCACTACTAACAAATCCTATCTTCTTTCACCATTTGTCCATACACAATCATACATTTCTTTATATACTAATATTTCACAATATTTATAACTTAATTTTGTGCAATCCTTGCTTTCCAGTTACCAAAATGCTTCTTTTTACAGACTGAATTGTGGTAAAGTGGCTTACAGCAGGAAAGGAAACACAACCGGCACATCTGAGTCAAGCATGTTAACCGATGTGATGAGCAATGTGAACAAGTATTTTAAGATGTTTTTGGCAAGGAAAAGATGTGGTGGGAATAATGACTGTATATAAGGTTTATAATTACTGTTAATCACTTACTTGAAGAGGACAGTTGTTGTGGGTATGGGAAAAGTGTAAGATGGCACAGGTGAGATAGAAAGAGAAAAGTTGTTAACCTATTCTGTTACTAACAGAGGTAATAGCATTACTCAAGAAAATAAATGCATATACTAGTATGCTAATAATGACACAAAGTTATGCTAATATATTCCATATTTCCATATTTACAGGGACACCATCCACACCACCCAAGACAGTCCAGCAATCTGGAAGGAGGAACAGCACAATACCACAGCAATTGATGCAAAGAGCAGCAGATTTCCTGCCTCCCAGGATGTTGTAATTTTTCACTGGACATCAATGATATGCTCTGATTAGTGTGACAGTGGAGGACGAGGAGGAAGAGGAGGAGGCAGCTTGCTGTAGCAGTATATTATCACAGTCCTAAAAGGATTACAGTAAGCACTGCATTTCTCGTTGAGAAACATTTTGTTAGCAGGAGCAACAAACTCTGGCAGTCCTGTAAAGGAAGTTACTTTAAGGCAATATATCTCATGTAATGAGTATCATCAAAGATTTGTTTAATTTTTACCAGGTTTCTGATTCCATTATTGGAGGCAAGGATACTAGTGAACATGACAAAAGTTTGAAACTTGCAAACCATGCATTTTTGTTTGTGATTAAAGAACTGAGAAATGGAAATTTTTTAGGTTATTCCTTTTATCTGGGAAAGACTGATATTATGCAGAGTGTGAGAATGATGACATGTTCATTAGGCTTAAGACATTGATACTTAAGTAACCGCACTTTTTTTTCTTCCTCTGACCAAGAGGGAATACAATGTTCTTCTCTTGGAATCTTGACATGTTTGCTGTCAATGGTAAATGGATCCATTTCTCGGATGATTCACCGAAGCTTTTGAAGAGACTCGGTAACACTATTGTGAAGGAGAAAAGTAAGGTACATACAGGGTAATGTAATTAAATGATGAACGTTTAATTTTCAATGATCATCAGCTTAAAAATATGAGACTTGCTCCTAACTGGTAAATTCAACATGTGTAGGATTTTCAAGTAATGAACAGAATAGACACACATTCCATGGTAGGCTTACTGCCACAAGAAGCTGTCCTTATTGCAGTATAGGCATGTATATCAGGTGCATAGATCCTTTTCATTATTGAAATAGTTTAGTTACTCTTCATTTTGATGATGTTTATTGCTAAATCCTGTAAAATTTGCAAGGAATGCAAGAACACCATGGAAACTGTGCCATTCACACACTGTAACAAGACAGCACTTCAGGTGCTGTGGCACAACTGGTCTTTGTTCAGTTCCCTTACCTTAGTTATTAATTAGATGAACCATACTTCCTTGACAAGACCACACTTCCTTGACAAGATTAAGACTTGGATTACCCACTGACTTCAGTTCCTAACTCTAAATTTGAAGATACAGTGATGGCATCAGACTACTTCTACCTCATAATCTTTTCCATGTAACTGATTGTGCCTGAAGAAGATTTTTGAGCCTCATGAATGTCAAATGACAAGGATATTTTGTCAGATACCAGCCATCAGTTAGACAGCAGCAGTGAGGCAGATTAGATTTATGATTTTACGTGGCCTTTTCACTTCCCAATGAGGAAAAAAAGTGTATTTTCTTTACCAGTCATAAGTTTGTGTTGCCTTTGCATGTGTTTCAACAACTAACCAAAAGCTTTAGTTTAATGAAACTTTGAGTATTTTATGTCCTTAAATAGGAAATGGGAAGAAATAAACATGAAAAGTTGAATAGTAAATTTGCATACAGTACACAGATATGCCCACAAAATTTCTTTCTAGTTGTTTTTGTTTTTTTCACTGTATTCTTGCAAAAATTCTGCTCTTGTCCTACTGTCTCACTGCATGTCCCATGTCCAAGCTCAGGATGCTGTATTTTATCCTGCATATAATGTTTCATCAGGTTTGTGCTCTTTTGTACAGCATATGCAAAAATTATTTAAATTCTGCATGTTTACTTTGTGGTGACATAAATGCTTCTCTTCTCTGAAAGTTTCTTTGGCTAGCTACATGTTATTAACAATATATCTTTAGCTGCCATATGCCCACTGTATATCCTTACTTTAGTGTTGTTGTTGTTGTTGTTGTTGTTGTTGTTGTTGTTGTTGTTGTTGTTGTTGTTGTTGCTGCTGTTGTTGTTGTTTTGATGTTGTTGTTGTTGTTGTTGTTGTATGCAGTTCTGAGTTGCCATGTCATTTGTTCTGATATGGAAGTCTTTGTGTTCTCTGTTAGGTGGTGTAGCCTTGCTATGTTGACTCTGTTACCTCCTGATGTACATTCAAAAAGTCGATATGGGTAGATATTAAGGAAGGATCACAGTCAGCAGTACTGGGAGTAGTGTACAGTCCACCAAACAGTACAAAGGAAATTAACACCTCACTGTGGCAGGAAATAAATAGAGCAGGAAGGTACAGTCTGGTATGTGTGATAGATTTTAATTTTAGGAATATCAACTGGAGCCTGATGGTGGGTAACAAGGAATCAGAGGAATTTCTTAAGGTAACTCAGAATAATTTTTTAAAACAGGTAGTCGTTGAACCCACAAGGGGGAACAATATTATACTAACAGGGAGAAAGCAGTCATGCAGATAGAGGTCAGAAGGCAGCTAGGTAACAGTGACCATTAGGAAATTAGGTACAAATTAAAATGGGAAGAAACTTTTAGAAGCAAAAACACTATTAAAATACCTGACTTTAGGAGAGGAGTTGACTGGCAACAGATGCAGAGTGAGGTCAGGTCTGGGTCAGAGTTGAGAGAGATAAGGCAGGATGAGAGAGGTGAGGTGAGGTATGAGGGTGCAGGACAAGAGGAGGGAAGATGTGTCCAGAAGGGGCTGAGAAGAGAGAGAGAGAGAGAGAGAGGGTGAGATAGATGTGAGTATGTTGGAGGGTCAGGTCATACTGAAATGGGAGAAGTGAGGTCGAGGTGAGTAGATGAGGGAGTAGAGAGGATGGAAGGGGCCAAAATGAGGGAGTTAGGTGAAGTAAATGTAAATGAGTTGTATAAATATTTTGTAGACAAACTGCATATAGGACAGTTAGCAAACATCCCGTATAAAGCAATAAGATCACAAAAAAATTACCCTAAATGGATGACTACTAGGTTAAAACATTATACAGGATGGAAGAGAAGTATATATAAGAGATTAAGGGTAGGTGAAGAGGTTTCAGGACCACAATGTAATGAATTAGTTATAAGTCAGGAGGTTACCAAGGGCAATTATGAATTAAAGGTAGCCAGCCAGGTGAAGACGGACCCCAGGGGATTTTATCAGGTATACAGGACGAAGAATAAAGATACTATAGGTCCACTAGAGGCAGCACATGGGGTGCTGGTTAGTTCTGGGGAGAAGATATTAAAATTCTGAATGAGTATTTTTTGACTGTCTTCACCCAGGAAATCATGCAGGATATGCCAAATTGTGAACAGATGTTTAAAGCAGATGAGAATGAGAAGCTGATAGATATTTTCATAACTAAGGAGATAGTGGAACAGGAGATAGATAAGCTAAAAAGTTCAAGACACCAGGACCAGATGAAATATGTGCCAGAGTACTTAAGGAATGCAGATGTTATTAGTGAGCCATTAGTCTCTGGCTTTAGGAAATCACTTGAGTCAGTTGAGGTACCAGTAATGTGGAGGCAGGCTAATGTAGTACCCATCTTTAAGAAAGGAGTTAAAACTTTACCATCTAATTATAGACCTGTCAGCTTAACTTCGGTTGTGGGTAAAATATTGGAGTCAATAATAGCGAGGAACATAAAGGAGTATTTAGACAAACATAACTTGATAAATCAGTCACAGCACAGCTTCATGAAGAAGAAGTCTTGCCCGACGAACTTGTTAAGTTTTTACAGTAAAGTGTACAAGGCAGTAGATAATGGTGATAGTCACGACAGCTTATATCTGAACTTTAGTAAAGCTTTTGACAAGGTACCCCACCAGAGGCTCCTAAGAAAGGTTAGGGCACACAGGATAGATAGGAAGGTGTTAGGCTGGATAAGGTCATGGCTAAGCAACAGGTGACAAAGAGTTGTAATAAATGGCTCTAAATCCAAGTGAGGTCATGTAATTAGTGGGATGCCACAGGGATCAGTATTAGGGCCACTGTTGTTTTTAATATATATCAATGACTTGGATAGTGGAATTAGTAGTGATCTTAGTAAATTTGCAGGCAAAGATTGGTAGATTAATTATGTCAGAATCAGATGCCATCTACTTGCAGGCAGATTTAGATAGGATGAATGAATGGATGGACAGATGGCAAATGCAGTTTATCAACAAATACAAAGTACTTAGCATAGGTAGAGGAAACCCACACAGTAGGTATACAATAAACAACGAAACTCTGGTAGGCTCAGGGTACGAAAAATATTTAGGAGTTATAGTTAGCTCTGAATTCCGTCTAGGAAAGCAATGCAGAGGCCAGAAACAGGGAAAATAGAATATTTGAATTAATTTTTAGGAGTGTTAAAAGTAGAAAGCCTGAAGTTATTAAATTAAAGTTATATTTGGCGCTGGTCAGACCTCATCTAGACTACACTGTGCAGTTCTGGTCCCCACATTACAGGAAAGATATAGGTCTATTAGAATCAGTACAGAGGAGAATGACTAAAAGGATACAGGGGATGAAGAGTATTCCTTACGATGCAAGATTAAAGTTGTTAAATTTACATTCTTTTAGAGAGACGTGGGTTAAGAGGGGACCTGATAGAAGTCTTTAAGTGGTATAAGGGTTATAACAAGGGGGATGTAAGCAAAATTCTTAGGATCAGCAACCAGGATAGAACAAGAAATAATGGGTTCAAGCTTCAAAAATTTTGGTTTAAGAAAGAGATAGGAAGAAATTGGTTCCCAAATAGAGTGGTAAATGAGTGGAAAAGACTCAGTAATCATGTTGTTAGTGCTAAGACATTAGGGAGCTTTAAGAGAAGATTAGACAGGTTTATGGATGAGGATGATAGGTGGAAATAGGTACATTTCATACAGGGACTGCCACGTGTAAGCCTGATCACTTCTTGCAGCTTCCCTTATTTCTTATGTTCTTAATATTGCAATGTCTCTTGGTGTTGCTGTATATTATATATGTATGCTATAGGATAGTGATGACTTTTGTGTGATCTCTTAATGCAACTAACCATGTGTTCTGTCTTGTAAGGCATTAGTGTTTGATAAACACCTTGACGTTGCCAAATGTCTGTGCAGGTGTGGGGGAAAAAAATGCCTCTTATGAATGCTGCTGTCTTTCATAGTAACACCATGGTTTTATTTTCTGCCCTGTGTTACACATCTAGTGTGTCTTGTACTGTTTTTCGTGCTTTATACGCAGCACATACTTGCTAAAATTTCAGAATACCTGCTGTTATACTACTAATATAAATAAAACATTAATAGTATATCCTCAAGTTATTTGTTATTTACCTATTACAACTACTAAAAATAAAAAAAAACAATTATTTTTGAGAGCATTCACATGTGGCCTACAGTACCTGGCAGCTGTCAATCAATATCTTGATCTGAAAGGTTCTGGATAAAAGAATTTAATACATTCTGTTCATCATTATAAATTATGCTTAAAGTTGGGGCTTGAATTTTCGATGTTTGGACGTAAATAACACGAAGTTAACTACTTAGGGAAGAAATACGTAATAAAAAAGAGAATAAGATGTGTTACAAAAATAAAAGCTGCAACACAAGAAACTATCAGCAGCTTCATCTCGTCACGCAGTATTCTGTACGTGAGTCGCACTGAGCCACGATCATTCCAATTTGAAAATCTTGTTCTTTGCACCAAACGGAATATATGCACTACATTTACTCGTACTCTAATGAAACTCTAACACACACACACACACACACACACACACACACACACACGTGCCCACAACCCAGCCGACAGGGAGGGCGCATCAAGAAGGCATGGGTGGTGGGGGTGCCTGGCCATAAATACGTGTTTTATCCTCCATGAACTGTGTGGAGCCCCGGCTCATCATCACTATTATCTGTGACTGCACCCTCACTGTGGCCATTCATTCAAACGCAGTCCATCAGGTGAGTGCAAATAAGCTTCCAGAGAGAGAGAGAGAGAGAGAGAGAGAGAGAGCTAACCGGGCAATCCTAGTTCCCTAATTTTCAGTCATGGTAGTAGTATCGCCATGAAAGCTTCACTGATCATCACAAGTCACATTCCACGTTTCCATCATGCATATCAACCCTCGGAAACTACGATATGGGATATGAAACTTTGTGGCCTGGTCATACAGTACTCAAGACCGCGAGAGGCTGCCGCCATGACAGCCTGACCCTCCCGCCGCATCCCATGATTCCACAGCACAGCACACTGCACACGTCACTGCCTCGTCCTCACCCTGGCCAGGAGTGCACTCACCTCTCTGCAGCACGGCTCGGCGATTTCCTGCTCCAGCCGCCTCACGGAAAGGCGTAGCTGCGAAAGATTGATGGACGCACACATCCACGCTACACCGCTCACCACTATCACATTGAACACTGTTGCTTCTTGCTTGATGATCTAGAGGGCGCGAGTTTTGAATGGAGGATCGTGCGGGATTTCAATTCATCCTTTTTTTTTTGGCTGACCCAAAATCCTGTCCAGATTGACCATGCCGACCTATATTCCTTCATAAACGCTCTTTTATTTAAAGTTTAAGTTATATTTGAAAGACAAGAGCAGATGTAGACTTTTTTTTTTTACCTCAATTAAATTGTCTTTATGATTTGCTTAGCCTTAGATGTTAATGTGTTAGGTATTCTATACACAGGATTGGTACTTTGATAACATTTTGATAGATATGTTGGGGATAAAACTGTGCATATATGCTTGACGACCCAATGAAATGGATCAATGAAAAAAATAATAAATAAATAAATAAATAAATAAATAAATAAATAAATAAATATATATATATATATATATATATATATATATATATATATATATATATATATATATATATATATATATATATATATATATATATATATATATATATATATATATATATATATATATATATATATATATATATATATATATATATATATATATATATATATATATATATATATATATATATATATATATATATATATATATATATATATATATATATATATATATATATATATTTGAATTAAAAATCTCCGCTTGGTGCTGCTGATTCTTGTATAAAGAAACGAAAGGTTGCCCAAGGATTTTTTTTGATACAAACCATGTAAAAATTTCCTCTCTCAAGATGTTGAAGATAAAGTGTAGAGCTATATGAAATGTTACTTGTTGTAATTATAAAGAAAATCTGTATTATTGTTTTGAAACCCGAAAACTAACTAGATAACTACCTAAAATTTTCAAGAACAGTCTGAGTAAAGACAAAAGTTAAAAACTTTTAGAGGTGTATTAAAAAAACAGGTGTGTAGTTGGGGAGAAGGAACTAGTTTTGACGATTTGCGGTGTATATAAAGCGTACCAGTGCCGAGTAGCCTAAAGGAAAAAAGAAAAAAAGTATAAGGTATGTGTATGAGTGCAACTATGTAAGAGTTTATGTGTGTGTATGTGTATGTTTGTATGTGAGTATGCTGTACTCATATACTCGTATACGAGTATATATATATATATATATATATATATATATATATATATATATATATATATATATATATATATATATATATATATATATATATATATATATATATATATATATATATATATTGTGTGTGTGTGTGTGTGTAAAACCCTGTAAGGAGTCGCGCTCACTTCATTCGGCCTCCATAAATCTAAGCGACCTGAATTAATAGCCACTGCCTTCTGCACTAGTGTAAGCATCATGTCTGTACTATACGAGTATATTGCAAACAAGTTTATCAAGTCTGTACTTCCTTTCTTACTTTTCTTTAATGCTGTCCAAACTCTTGCTTGACGCTTCTCCCTTCCCCCAATTATCTCTATCACAACAACAACAACAACAACAACAACAGCAACAACAACAACAACAACAACAGTAACAACAACAACAACCACAACGACAACAACTACAACAACAACAGCAACAACAAGTAGTCCTCAGAGCGAAGGCCGACAGAGATCTTTGTTGACAGCTTCCCATTATTTTTTTGTTAATTATAAACTTTGTTTATATGCAAAATAATATTTTTCTTGGTGTGAATTAATTACTTAGTTAACTCAGAGGACTGACAGACATCGGAAATGTAATTTCCTTGCCATTATCAATTCTGGGTTAAAGGGAAAAGAAATAACCATAGGAATATAGGTTGAGATAGGGAATTAAATGTATCTCTCTCTCTCTCTCTCTCTCTCTCTCTCTCTCTCTCTCTCTCTCTCTCTCTCTCTCTCTCTCTCTCTCTCTCTCTCTCTCTCTCTCTCTCTCTCTCTCTCTCTCTCTCTCTTTTCACTTACAACAACACATCTCTTCGTCTGCCACCACCATCACCACCAACACCGCCACCAGTCCTTCAAACAAACTTCCCTCTCGCGGCACGGTTTGCTTTCAGTGTTTTATTCCCCGGAGCGAAGAAGGGGAAGAGGCGGGATGCTGTTGCTGCTGCTGCTGCTGTTGCTGCTGCTGCGAGTGACAGGAGGACGCGGTTGAAGGAGGGAACTACTAGGGAAAAGGAGCTGTATTAAGATTTGCCGAGCCGGTCCCGTGAAAGGTGAGGGTGAAAGGAGGCACCTGAGTGTCGATAATGCATGTCTGGGAAGCCGTTTTGTCAGACTTCTTTCGTACCATCTCACAACATTTCAAGCATCTTTTCCTCTATATTTTTTTTTTTTTTTTTATGTAGGAAGGATACTGGCCAAGGGCAACAAAAATCTAATAAAAAAAATGCCCACTGAAATGCCAGTCCCTAAAAGGGTCAAAGCAGTGGTCAAAAATTGGTGGATAAGTGTCTTGAAACCTCCCTCTTGAAGGAATTCAAGTCATAGGAAGGTGGAAATACAGAAGCAGGCAAGGAGTTCCAGAGTTTACCAGAGAAAGGGATGAATGATTGAGAATACTGGTTAACTCTTGCGTTAGAGAGGTGGACAGAATAGGAGTGAGAGAAAGAAGAAAGTCTTGTGCAGCGAGGCCGCGGAAGGAGGGGAGGCATGCAGTTAGCAAGATCAGAAGAGCAGTTAGCATGAAAATAGCGGTAGAAGACAGCAAGAGATGCAACATTGCGGCGGTGAGAGAGAGGCTGAAGACAGTCAGTTAGAGGAGAGGAGTTGATGAGACGAAAAGCTTTTGATTCCACCCTGTCTAGAACAGCAGTATGAGTGGAACCCCCCCAGACATGTGAAGCATACTCCATACATGGACGGATAAGGCCCTTGTACAGAGTTAGTAGCTGGGGGGGTGAGAAAAACTGGCGGAGACGTCTCAGAACACCTAACTTCATAGAAGCTGTTTTAGCTAGAGATGAGATGTGAAGTTTCCAGTTCAGATTATAAGTAAAGGACAGACCGAGGATGTTCAGTGTAGAAGAGGGGGACAGTTGAGTGTCATTGAAGAAGAGGGGATAGTTGTCTGGAAGATTGTGTCGAGTTGATAGATGGAGGAATTGAGTTTTTGAGGCATTGAACAATACCAAGTTTGCTCTGCCCCAATCAGAAATTTTAGAAAGATCAGAAGTCAGGCGTTCTGTGGCTTCCCTGCGTGATATGTTTACCTCCTGAAGGGTTGGACGTCTATGAAAAGACGTGGAAAAGTGCAGGGTGGTATCATCAGCATAGGAGTGGATAGGACAAGAAGTTTGGTTTAGAAGATCATTAATGAATAATAAGAAGAGAGTGGGTGACAGGACAGAACCCTGAGGAACACCACTGTTAATAGATTTAGGAGAAGAACAGTGACCGTCTACCACAGCAGCAATAGAACGGTCAGAAAGGAAACTTGAGATGAAGTTACAGAGAGAAGGATAGAAACCGTAGGAGGGTAGTTTGGAAATCAAAGCTTTGTGCCAGACTCTATCAAAGGCTTTTGATATGTCCAAGGCAACAGCAAAAGTTTCACCAAAGTCTCTAAAAGAGGATGACCAAGACTCAGTAAGGAAAGCCAGAAGATCACCAGTAGAGCGGCCTTGACGGAACCCATACTGGCGATCAGATAGAAGGTTGTGAAGTGATAGATGTTTAAGAATCTTCCTGTTGAGGATAGATTCAAAAACTTTAGATAAGCAGGAAATTAAAGCAATAGGACGGTAGTTTGAGGGATTAGAGCGGTCACCCTTTTTAGGAACAGGTTGAATGTAGGCAAACTTCCAGCAAGAAGGAAAGGTAGATGTTGACAGACAGAGCTGAAAGAGTTTGACTAGGCAAGGTGCAAGCACGGAGGCATAGTTTCGGAGAACAATAGGAGGGACCCCATCAGGTCCATAAGCCTTCTGAGGGTTTAGGCCAGCGAGGGCATGGAAAACATCATTACGAAGAATTTTAATACGAGGCATGAAGTAGTCAGAGGGTGGAGGAGAGGGAGGAACAAGCCCAGAATCGTCCAAGGTAGAGTTTTTAGCAAAGGTTTGAGCAAAGAGTTCAGCTTTAGAAATAGATGTGATAGCAGTGGTGCCATCTGGTTGAAGTAGAGGAGGGAAAGAAGAAGAAGCAAAGTTATTGGAGATATTTTTGGCTAGATGCCAGAAATCACGAGGGGAGTTAGATCTTGAAAGGTTTTGACATTTTCTGTTAATGAAGGAGTTTTTGGCTAGTTGGAGAACAGACTTGGCATGGTTCCGGGCAGAAATATAAAGTGCATGAGATTCTGGTGAAGGAAGGCTTAAGTACCTTTTGTGGGCCACCTCTCTATCATGTATAGCACGAGAACAAGCTGTGTTAAACCAAGGTTTAGAAGGTTTAGGACGAGAAAAAGAGTGAGGAATGTACGCCTCCATGCCAGACACTATCACCTCTGTTATGCGCTCAGCACACAAAGACGGGTCTCTGACACGGAAGCAGTAGTCATTCCAAGGAAAATCAGCAAAATACCGCCTCAGGTCCCCCCAACTAGCAGAGGCAAAACGCCAGAGGCACCTTCGCTTAGGGGGATCCTGAGGAGGGATTGGAGTGATAGGACAAGATAAAGATATGAGATTGTGATCGGAGGAGCCCAACGGAGAAGAAAGGGTGACAGCATAAGCAGAAGGATTAGAGGTCAGGAAAAGGTCAAGAATGTTGGGCGTATCTCCAAGACGGTCAGGAATACGAGTAGGGTGTTGCACCAATTGCTCTAGGTCATGGAGGATAGCAAAGTTGTAGGCTAGTTCACCAGGATGGTCAGTGAAGGGAGAGGAAAGCCAAAGCTGGTGGTGAACATTGAAGTCTCCAAGAATGGAGATCTCTGCAAAAGGGAAGAGGGTCAGAATGTGCTCCACTTTGGAAGTTAAGTAGTCAAAGAATTTCTTATAGTCAGAGGAGTTAGGAGAGAGGTACGAGTATACAGCACAGATAAATTTAGTATGAGAATGACTCTGTAGTCGTAGCCAGATGGTGGAAAACTCGGAAGATTCAAGAGCGTGGGCACGAGAGCAGGTTAAGTCATTGCGCACATAAACGCAGCATCCAGCTTTGGATCGAAAATGAGGATAGAGAAAGTAGGAGGGAACAGAAAAGGGGCTACTGTCAGTTGCCTCAGACACCTGAGTTTCAGTGAGGAAAAGAAGATGAGGTTTAGAAGAGGAGAGGTGGTGTTCTACAGATTGAAAATTAGATCTTAGACCGCGAATGTTGCAGAAGTTAATGAAGAAAAAGTTGAGGGGGGTGTCAAGACACTTAGGGTCGTCGACGGAAAGGCAGTCCGACCTGGGGACATTTATGGTCCCCTCCCCAGATGGGGACTCCGAGGCTGGTGTAGGAGTCGCCATGATTTTAAAATTTTTTGAGTGAAGGGTGTGTGTGTTATTAGGTGCTTGTAGTTTTGTGTGGAGGAAGAGAGTTGTCTTTAGAGGGCAGGCTGTGACTACCCCCTTGTGTTGTGAGACACAAAGGGAAACGTTCAGTGAGGTCACAGCTGGGTTTAATGATAAGTTCACAGCACCCCCTGAACAGTGCTTTAGACCTCACTGTGAGTAATTATCGTTTCGGCAGGTGTCTACTGCCTCCTCTTCTTTCCCATCGTCCTCACTCCTCACTAACTCTTTTTCCTCTTCTTTTTCCTTCTATTCTTTCCACCTTTCCTCACTTTAGCACCTACTCTTTCCCCTCCCTCTCCTTCTTTTCCTCTGCTCTGCCCACTACGGCTTCAAAATGACTTAAAAGAGAGGCGAGGTGAGGGAGTAAGGCGGCAGTGCAGAAGGCGCTGTTGGCGGCGGTACTGGTGGTGGTGGTGGTGGTGGTGGTGGTGACGTGGAAGGAAGGTGGAGAGAGTGGTGACGAGACGCTTCACAATGCAACACTCTCTCGAAGGGTGTGTGTCTTGGGTACGTTTCTGGGCGTGTGGTCCGCCAAGGAAGTGTGTAATTCATGCTGAGGCCAAGTCACCAGAGGTTTCCAAGCGTCCTGGCGCTGTCTCGAGTCCTCAGTGTCTCAATATTACGACTGTGGCTCACGATTTTCCGAGTCTGGCGCTGTCTTAAGTGACGAGTAGTGTTGCCAATCAGGAGTGTTTATCTTGAGCATGTCAGGTGAATGTGAGTCAAAATTTGCGTGGGAAAGACCCCTTCACGCCTCCCCAAGATGCACAAGATCGGACTTCAGAATCTTATTTCCTGCTTACATTTATCCCCTCAAAAGTCACAGGACGAGACTCACACACCTGTCACGTGCGCAGGAAACTCGACAGGTGTGTGTGTGTGTGTGTGTGTGTGTGTGTGTGTGTGTGTGTGTGTGTGTGTGTGTGTGTGTGTGTTTAGAGGGGAGTACACGAGGGGAAGACCAAGTGATGGTCGTGAATGACAGATGCAAAGGAAAGGAAAAGAATGAGGGAGTAAAAAGACAAAAGACAAAAAAAAAAAAAAAAAAAAAAAAAAAAAAATATATATATATATATATATATATATATATATATATATATATATATATATATATATATATATATATATATATATATATATATATATATATATATATATATATATATATATATATATATATATATATATATATATATATATATATATATATATATATATATATATATATATATATATATATATATATATATATATATATATATATATATATATATATATATATATATATATATATATATATATATATATATATATATATATATATATATATATATATATAAGGAGGGAATAAAAACAGAATATGAATGAGGATGGCTACAAGGGAAAAGGAGAGCATGAGGAGGCTGGTAACTGGTGGACAGGAAATGATGTATACAAATAAGATGAATATGCATTAGAGAAACAAAGAAGTGAGAGATGTATATGTATGTTATATAGAAGTGGATGAAAAGGAGAAAGTTGAGTGAATTAGAATATGTTAAACAGAATGGAGAGGGAGGAATGAGATATCAGAGGCGACATGAGAAAATAAAAACAGGAATGATGAAGGAATTAGTAGTTTACACATGGGAAAGGATAAGATAATGGCAAGTTAATTACAATTAGAGTATATAATGAAAAGATGGAGCCTGTGCAAAAGCCAAGTCGAGAAGGGGAAGGGTTTAAGAACAAAATTATATTTCGAGTTTTTCGCTGCAGCATGAATTAAATTAATAAAGAAATAAAGAAGCTCAAAGAATATGGCATGAGAAACTCGACAAGAAAAAAAGATGCTAGAATAAATCCAAGAAAAGCTACATAGAATAAATACCGTGAATTCACGACGAAATGCTTGACGCAACGAGCACGGCCAGAATATAAATTGGAGAAATGTACCGGCACTTTTACATTTACGAAAAGAAATATTACCAACAGAGAGAGAGAGATGGATAATAGACATTAAAAAAGCACATGCATTCTGTTTATAGAGAAAAATGATAAAAAAATAAACATTTGAAAATCCGAGAAAAATCAAGTGTATACAGTACAAGTATTGCATATAACAAAAGAAAACGCATTCACAGACTAAGTCATCTGTTCTCACAAGGACTCCTCTCAATCAACGAGTCCTCTCTGTTCCTGTGCACGCCGCGGGAAGACACTCTGCAAATGGAATAAAGCACAGAGGCGAGGAGTAAAAGGGAATACAACACAGGGAAATAAAAGCAAGCGAGTGGAATACGTAAATGAAGTAGAATGATTTACGAGAAAGAATTATGAAGCGGAACAAAGCAATAGGATCACACGACGTAAAGGAATAAACTAGAGTACAATAAATCAGACTAGAATGGAATGATGAAAAAGAATCATGCAGTATAAAACAAGATGATAAAGTACAAACAGTAAAGCAAAAATATTCTGTCATATTTCTGGCTTAAGCAAGGCAGATCAAGGCAGAGTAAATGTCACAGTGATACGTCACTGATGTGTGTGAATGGGCCTTTAACGTGTATTCTAACAATCACAAACCGAGAAAATCACTTCCTGGTTCCATCGTGTCAAGCACCCTTCCTCGTGTTAGTTCCATCTCTCTCATCACGTTAGTCCTCCTCCTCCTCCTCCTCCTCCTCCTCCTCCTCCTCCTCCTCCTCCTTCCCTCTTTACGTGATTACTTCTCGCTTCTCCTCAATCCCACTTTTTTTCCTCTCCTGCTCGAATCATTACGTTAAGAAAGCACACGAAAAAGTAGAGCACCAAAGAACGAAAAGAAAAAAAAGATATAATCAGTGTTACTACCCCTCTAACCACCACCAAAACCATTACCATTACCATTACCACTACCACTGATATTTCTTCTACCACAACAACCATCAAAACGGCCACCACAACCATCCGCACCACGTAGTATGTACGTATATACCAAGAGCACCATCACCACCACCGACACCATCACAGTCATTACAAGAATCAACACCACGTAGTAGTAGTAGTGGTATATACCATCACCACCGCTACCACAAGTACACTATCACACACCAACTATCGCAGCAAAAGCAAACATTAAGTCCTCACCTTACTCCGGCCCCTCAACACACACACACACACACACACACACACACACACACACACACACACACACACACACAACTAGCCACAATTCACTCTCTCCCCTCAGCAAAAGGCGGGCTTTGGAGCACGGGCAAGCAGACAAGCAAGCAGAGGCAGTGGATGTAGTATGACCACAAAACACCAGAGGGGCACCAGATGGCTGTTCCTCGTTTCTCTCGCAGGATGATTTGTTGTCCCTGTAAACACTCCCTTGCTTGCTCTCCGCGCTGCGTGTAAACAGAGACTCGCACTGACAAGCCAACATTTTACTTATAGCCAGACTAGATTTCGGGGATGGAAGGAGGGGCAGGAGAGGATTCCAGCTCGTACCGCGCAGAGGAGAAAGGAAATGAAAAGCGACGCCGCGGGAAGAACACGACAGATAATGAAAAAAAAATGCAAGGAAATTAAAGGGAAAAGAGGGTTGAGGTAAAAATTAATGTTGGAGGAATAGGAGAGATGATTGAAAAGAAAGGGAAATGTGGAAGTAGATAGGAGAGGTACTCGTAAATGTTGTAATTGGAAGAGGTAGAAATTGAGGAAAGAGGAAAATATAAAGAAGTGAGAAGGAAAGAAGAGGGAAAAGATGAAAAGGAAACAAAAGACTAAATGAAAAGAATGTGACAACAGCGGAAAAAAAAGTAAAAAAGCAAAGAATAGGATAAAAAAAACACTGATGATAGACAAAGGAAGGAAGGGGAAAAAATTTAAAGGAGGAAAGCATAGGAGGAGGAAGAAAAAAAAGGGGAATAGGAAAGAGCAAAGAGAAATAAAGGGAAAGTAGGAAAAAGAAAAAGTAAACATGACATACCATACATTTATTTTCCTGCTCGCTTTCAAAACTCATTCCTTGTCACTCACACACTCAAAAAAATCTGAACTCCTTTAAGGCCCATCATCTGTAGAAACTTCTTGTCTCAGTCTATGCGAAGGAAGAGGAATGTAATTTAGAGTGGGAATTGGCGGGCAAGGAGGAGGAGGGGGTGGCATAGGAGGGCATGGTAAGTCGTGCCATGTTTCCTTATATGTGTACCTCTCACCCTTTCTGTTCCGCCTCACCTTCGTCACCGGCATCTTGTTTGTTCGTCCTCGTCCTTCCTTGTTTTCGCCGTGTCAGTTTCTTTTTCCCCGTCCTTCTCTTCATCTGCGCGTGCTCGTTTGCTTGCTCATCTCCGCTGCTGCATCATCATCATCACCACCACCACCACCACCACCACTATTGCTGTTGGTACCATCATCATCACTGTCATTACTATTACAATTACCATCACTATTATTATGCTGGCAGGTGGAGGTGTCGTTATAGTCATTAATATTCCATGCAGTATCACTGAAATAATCAGGAATATCATTACTCACATTACACATCTCTCTATCAGTATCATTACCGATGGAAAAAATTACAACAGCAAAAATACTATTCCTACTGTTGTTGATGCTGTGTAATGATGATACTAGTGGTAATATTAGTGCTCTTAGGTGGTGTAGGACTGCTTTGTTGCTGCTAGCGATGTGTGGAAGGGAGTGGAGGACGCTGGAAAGGAGACGGAAGATGACGAGGAGTAGATGAAGGAAGAATAAGGAGATGAAATAGAAGAATAGCAAGATGAAGAAGAAGAAAAAAAAAGAAGGAAGAAGAAGAAGAAAAAAAAGAAAAAAAAAAAAAAATTTAAACAACAACAACAACAACAACAACAACAACAACAACAACAACAACAACAGGTAACCTAGCCTTATCAAGACAATACAGAACATACTGCAATCCCATAAAGGAACACATGCACACAGTAATAAGGCCAGTCGAATTGATCAAGGTAGCTCCTGACCATGAACTTCCTATCTGCTTCTGTATTCCCTCTTGCCTATAACTTCACGTCTTGCTAGAGGGAGGCTTCAAGACAATTCTCCAGGAAATTTGTGACCTGGTTTCGGACTCTCCTCTTCATGGACTGGCATCTTTATTTGAATTTTTTTTCTAATTTTGTGATGCCCTTAAATAAGGAAATACAAACAACAGTGTATACATACATACATACATACAAACATTCATTTATGCATTCATACATACATACGTACATTACATTATTATTATTATTATTATTATTATTATTATTATTATTATTATTATTATTATTATTATTATTATTATTATTATTATTATTATTATTATTATTAATTATACTACTACAGCTACTACTGCTACTACTACTACTACTACTACTACTACTACTACTACTAGTACTACTACTACTACTACTGCAACTACTACCACTACTGCTACTATTACTACTACTACTACTACTACTACTACTACTATTACTGCTACTACAACAGGTACTACTACTACTACCACTACTACTACTACTACTACTACTACTACTACTATTACTACTACTACTACTACTACTACTACTACTACTATTAATAATACTATTAATTATTATTATTAATAGTAGTAGTTGTTTTTTTTTTTTTTTGTTTCTCCATATAAAGTGTTACTTAAACATTTTACCGCTTTGGTATCTACGTAGAACAGAAACACTTGTAATACACGTTTCTTGTAATATCATTTAGTTTTCCATATAGGTGAATTTGCCTGCATTTTGGCGTTTTTGTATGTAAGAAACTCATAAACACTGAATATGCACGTTTAATTCTGTTTAATTCTGTTTCTGTTTCCCCATTGTGTTTTGCGTGCGTTTTTGCGTTATGGTACGTTTTTGGTAATTTTGTTTTGCATTCCAATAGAGATTGCTTTCCATTCATCTTAGTGTTTTGTCCATAGACCACTAAGAAACACTGAAAAAAATAATGTCAATTCTTTTCTCTATAAAAAGTGTTTTTCATACATTTTGCTGTTTTGGTACCTAACAATGTGAAAAACACACATAACACATTTTTGGGAAAGTTTTCACTTTCTTCATATAGAAAGCTGTTCACTTGTTTTAGCGTTTGATAACCTACTCATAATACACGCGTTTGTTAATTACGTTTTGTTTCACCATATAGTGTACTTGGAATGCATTTTGCCGTTTTTTAGCTAACAAGCTCAAAAACACTGAAAATATATATTGTTGGTAAGATTATTCTCTTTTTAGTTCAAAAAACGACGTATAGAGTCGTATTGTTACTTTTTATCTTTTGATACCCAAGAATCTTAAAAACACTCATGATACACATTTCTCGTAAAATCTTTTCTTTTACCCATATAAGGTACTATACGTACTTTTTTTTTGTATTTCTGCCTGACAATCTCAAAAACACTCAAAAGAATTGTTTTAGGTAATGTTATTTTGTTTCTCCATAAAAGGTGTGTTTTTTTTCATGTAATTTAGCGTGTTGTTAGGTAAGTAGCTCAAAAACACTGAAAAAACACTTTTTTTTCAATTTCATTTTCACATATAGTGGATTTTCATGCATTTTAGCGTATTGGTACCTAATTAGAAAAACACTCAAAATACATGTATTTTCTAATGCTGTTCTGTTCCTCGATATAATGTGCTATTAATGTGTTTTAGGATTTTGGTACTTAAGAGGCTTAAAAAACGCTTATATTACACATCTCTCGTAATGTCCTTTTGTTTCCCCAGATATGGTCCATAGCATCGTACCAAAATCAAAAACACTAAAAATAATTTTTTTTATTGATAACATTATTCTGTTTCTATAAGAAAAGGGTCTTTTTAAATACGTTTTAAATACTCAAAAGACACTTTTTTTGTAAAGTTGTTTCCTCATTTCGTCGGCTTTGCAACCATTTGTGCGTATCTAATAATGGGGAAAAAACACTCAAAATACGCGTTGCTATTTATGCGTTTTACCATATTTCGTAACTAAGAAGCTCAAAAGCTCTCATAAATCACGTTTCTTATTCTCGTTTCCCCATATAGAGTGGTTTTCATGCGTTTTGTAGTTTTTTACGTGACAAGCTCAAAGATATTAAAAATATGCGTTCTTAAACCTACAATGTTTCTCTATAAAAAAATATAAAAAAATGCATGCTTTTCTGCATTTTGGTACATTTTGGTTAGAAAATTGTTCTGTTAGAATATTGTTTTCCCATACAGGGTATTTTCTGTTTTTTTTTTGTTTAAATGCCTAGCACGCTTATAAAAACTCAAAATACACGTTTATGGAAATTTCGTTTCCTTTCTTTATATTGGGTACTTTGCACGCATTTTATTGTTTTACTACCTAAGATAAAAAACGGTTCTGCTAATGTTATTCTGTTTCTCTATGTAGAGTACAATTGATGCATTTCATCGTTTTGATACCTAAGAAGCTCAAAAACACATATAATACATGTTTCAACTAATGACTTTTCGTTTCCCCATAGTTGGTAATTTCCATTTATTTTGTCTTTTTTTTTCTACATAACAAGCTCAAAACACTCAAACTCTTGTTTTTGGTTATATTATTTTGTTTTTCCATTAAGAATGTTTTGCAAGCGTTTTTCCGTTTTATTTTTTTTACGCAAGTAGCTTAAAAGCACCAAAAAATAGCAACAATTTTGAAAATGTTTTGTTTTCTCATGCACGGGGCTTTTCTTGCTTTTTTGACTTCTGGTGCCAGCACGCTCATTAATGCTCAAAAGAGAAGATTATTGGAAACCTCGTTTCCTTACCCCATAGAGGGTGGTTTTCATGGATTTTATCGTTTTGTTACCTAACAATGAGAAATACGCTCAAAATACAAGTTTTTGGTAATGTTGTTCTGATTCTCCATAAAGAGTTTTCGAGTTTTCGTGGTTAAGAAGCCTAAATACTCAAAATGCTTTATTTTTGTGATATTATTGTGTTTCTCCATAAATGGTGTTTTGCATGCGTCGTTTTCTATGTATTTTCGGATTTTGGTGACTAAAACAGTTTTTCTGGTAATGTCGTTTCGTTTCCCCATGTAATTTGCTTTATATGTATATATGTATGTATGTATGTATGTATGTATGTATGTTTTGGTAACTAACACTGTTAAAGAAAATACTCAAAAACATTTTAGGTAATGTTCAGTTTCTACGTATGGAGTGGTATTCAAGCGTTTTAGCATTTTTTTTTTTACCTAAGATCAAAAACTTATAATACATGTTTCCAGTTATATATATATATATATATATATATATATATATATATATATATATATATATATATATATATATATATATATATATATATATATATATATATATATATATATATATATATTTTTTTTTTTTACCATATAAGGTACTTTGCATGCATTTTCAGGTTTCTGTACCTAACAAGCTTGAAAAAAAGTCAAAATACGCAATTTTGGTAATGTTTTTCTGTTTCTCCTCAAAGGATGTTTTGCATGTTTTTTTTTACAGTTTTGGCACGTAAAAAGTTCAAAAATCATTCAAAAGACTCTTTTTTATGATGTATTTTTGTATTCCAAAATAGAGTGCTTTCCAAGCATTAAAGCGTTTTAGTGCCTAACAGGCAAAAAAAAAAAAAAAAAATGAAAACACATGTTTCTGGTATTGTCGTTTCGTTTCTTTATTTGGATGCATTTTGGTACCTAACAATATGAACATATTCAAAATAGACGTTTTTGGTAATGTGTGCTCCTCCATATAGAGTGCTATTGACGCATTTTAGAGTTTTGGTACTGAAGAAGCTCTAGGCAGGAGGCCGGTGGGACGACCTAGGAAGCGATGGATGCAGGGAGTTGAAGAAGCTGCTGAACGTAGAGGAAGAAATCTACAAGAAATAACCAGAGATGAGGATTTCATGGATAGAGACCTTTGGAGAAGATTCGTAGAGGCCGGACACTGACAGGCATTGCCTACCTTGCGTCTGGTGAGAAAGGTGAGAAAGAAGCTCAAAAACACTAACAATACTCGTTTTTTCCTGATGTACTTTCGTCTTCCCATATAGGGTGCTTTGCAAGAATTTTGCCTTTCTAGTACTTAACAATGTGAAAAAAAAAAACACAAAAAAAAACGTTCATGGCAATGTTGTTCTACTCTTCCATCAAAAAAAAAAAAAAAAATAGTAATAATAATAATATTTATGTGTTTTACCGTTTTCGTACCTAAAAAGTTCAGAAATACTTGTACTAGATAATATTTGTAACACTTGTTCGTAAGAACCTCAAAATCACTGAAAAGATTTTGTAATGCTTTTTGTAATGCATTTTTGTATCCCATCCATTATTTTCCATGCATTTAAGCGTTTTGGTGGTTAAGAGGCTCAAAAAACACTCAAAAGACATGTTTCTTTTAATATCGTTTTGTTTTCCGTATAGGAAAACACAAATTTTGGCATTTTTGTATTAAATAAACTCAAAGACAGTGAATGGGCACGTTTTTGGTTGTGTCATTGTGTTTCGTCTTGAAGTGTGTTTTGTAGTCGTTTTAGCGTTATGCTACGTAAGAAGCTAAATAATAACACTCAAAAGGCAAATTTTTGGTAATGTTATTTTATATTCCAAAATAGTGTGCTTTCCATGAATTTTAAAGTTCTTGTGCATAAAACGCTGAAAAAAAAAAAAAACTGAAAAGTACTGTTGAGGTCATATCGATTTGTTTTTCTAAAAAAAAAAAAAAAGCTTTGTTTACATTTTTGCGTTTTGATACCTAACAGTGTGAAAAACATTCAAAACACACTTTTTTTCCCTTTTTGTATAGCTGCTTCGTTTCTTCATGTAGAGTGCTCTTCACACGTTTTAGTGTTTAATTGCATAAGGTCAATAATTACGTTAAATTACGTTTTTTTTTTTACATCATTTTGTCGCTTTCGTACCTAATAAGCTCAAGAACATTCTGAATAAACATTTTTGATAATGTTTTTTTTTTTTTTTTTTATAAAGCGATTTTTTCGTGCGTTTTAGCATTTTGATACGTAAGAAACTCCTCACCAAGGAAAAGAAACTTTTTTGGAAATATTGTTTTGTATTCCAATATAAGGTGTTTTCTATGGAAAAATTGAAAAAGACATTTCTGGTAATGTCGTTTTGCTTCCACATATACAGTGATCTGCCTTGATTTTGGCGTCTTTTCTACTTAACAATGTAAAAAAAAAAAAAAAAAAATCAAAATACACTTTTTTATTGGTAATGGTGTTCTGTTTCTCCATATGGAATACTATTCACGCATTTTTTACTCTTGGTACCTAAGAATCTCAAAAAGAGTCATAATATCGTTTATTTCATCATATAGGGTAATTTCCATGCATTTTCATGTTTCTCTTCCTAATAAGCTCAAAAATACTGAAAACACAGATTTTTGCTGATGTTTTGCTAATTCCTGTTTCCTCATAAACTCTTTTGCATCCGCTTTAGTGTTTTGATACGTAAAAAGCTCAAAAACACTCAAAAGACAGTTTTTGTTTATGTTGTTTTATATTTTAATGTATGTTACTTTACATGCTTTTAAGCGATTTCGTGGCTAACACACTGAAAGACATTCAAAAGACACGTTTTTGGTAATGTTATTTCGTTTCACCTATACAGTGCTTTCCATTGATTTTTTTACATTTTAGTATCTAACAATCTGAAAAAAAACTCAAAATAAATGTTTTTGATGATGTTATTCTGTTTCTCCATATAAAGTGCTATTCACGCGTTTTATAGTTTTGGTACCTAAAAAGATACAAAGCACTCATAATACACGTTTTTCGTAATGTCTTTTTTGTTTTCTCTTATTGGGTACTTTGCATGCATTTCCTGTTTTGGTACCCCGCCCCCCAAAAAACAGTAGTTTCTGGAAATTTTTTCCTGTTTCTCCCTATTAAATAGAGATCACTTAATCACGTGTTTTAGCGTTTTGTTACCAAAGAATCTAAGAAACACTTAAAATACATCTTTCTTATAATATCGATTTATTTCCTATATAGGGTTGTTTGCATGCATTTTTGCGTTTTTGTACATAAGAAGCTCAAAAACACTAAAAGACACATTTCTGGTAATGCCGCTTTGTTTCATTTTATGGAATGCCTCGCATGGTTTATAACGTTGTGGTAATTAACAAGTAAAAAAAAAAACACCTTTTTTGTAATGTTTTTCTTTTCAATATAGAGTGATATTCATGCGTTTTAGTGTTTTGGTACCTAAAAAAAAAAAAAAAATAAAAAAAAAATAGTCATTATGCTCGTACTCTCATAATGTCTTTTCGTTTCCCCATATAGAGTGGTTTGCATACATTTTGGTGTTTTATTACGTAACGAGCTCAAACTCATCTACAACACACGTTTTTAGGAACATTTTTTCTGCTTCTTCAAATCACTCACTTGTTTTGTATGCATTTTGGCGTTTTGTTACTTCATGAAGTGAAAAAAGAAAAAAAAAAACACCCAAACCCCCGTTTTTGGTAATATTCTGTTTCTCCGTATATATATATATATATATATATATATATATATATATATATATATATATATATATATATATATATATATATATATATATATATATATATATATATGTATTTTTTTCTAAGGCGTTTTAGTGTTTTGGTACGATGAAACTCAGAAACACTCTTTATACACGTTTCTCGTAATATCATTTCGTTTCTTGATATAATATAAGGTACTTTTCATGTATTTTGGCGTTTTTCTATTTAAGAAATAAGAAAAAAAAAACACTCACAATCCATGATTTCGGTAATGTTATTCCGTTTGCCCATAAAGGATGTTTTGCATGCATTTGACCATTTTGGTTGGGGAAAAAAAAAAAAAATGTAAAAAAACATATAAGATACGTTTTTGTTAATCTTGAATTGCATTCCCATTTAGGATGCTTTTTATGCTTTGTAACGTTTTCGTGCCTAATATTCTCAAAAACACTCAAAACACACGTTTCTGTTTTTTATTTCCCAATATAGAGTGCTTTCCTTGCATTTTGGCGTTTTGATTACTGACAATGTGAAATACTCTCAAAAATACACGATTTATGTATTGATCTGTTTCTCCATATAAAATACTATACTCGAGTTTTAGCATTTTGTTACTTAAGAATCTAAAAAGAAACACTCATAGTACACGTTTCTGATAATATCATTTTGTTTCATCATATATGGTGCTTTTCATGCATTTTGACGTTTCTTTTTCTAAAAAGATAAAAATACTAAAAAATGTACATTTTTGGAAATGTTATTCTGTTTCTCCATTAGAATGTTTTTCATGTGTTTCAGTATTTTGGGACGTAAGAAGTTCCTAAACACTCCAAAGAAATGTTTTTGGTATTGTTGTGTTAAAAAAGCATGGAAACCACTTTATATGTTAATATAGAGTGGTTTCCATGCTTTTTAATGTTTTGGTGCCTAACTCGCTCAAAAATACTCAAACGACACGTTTCTGGTCATGTTATTTTGTCAAAACTTAATACACGTGTCTCGTAATGTCTTCTCGTTTTCCCTTATTAGGTGCTTTGTATATATTTTGGCGTTTTGGTACCTAACAAAGTAAAATACATTCAAAACAAACGTTTTCGGTAATTTTCTGTTTATCAATATAGAATGTGATTTACGCGTTTTAACCATTTGGTAGGTTAGAAGCTCAGGAACATTTATAATACATATTTCTTTTAATATCGATTCATTTCCGAAACAGATTATTTCTCATTCATTTTAGAATTTTTGTACGTAACGAGCTCAAAACAATGAAAATATACGTTTTTAGTAATGCTATTTGGTTTAAATAAACTGCGTTTTGCCTTCTTTTTTAAGTATCTGTGCGTGTCAGTTATCAAAACGGTAAAAATCATGTGGAAAAAAATATTACCAGAAACGTGTAATATGACCGTTTTCGAGCTTCTTAGTTACCAAAACGCAAAAAAACACGTATAAAGCACTCTATATGGAGAAACAGAAAAAAAAAGCAATAAAAACATGTATTTCTGAGGGTTTATCGCACTGTTTGGTACTAAACATTACAAGAAAAGTGTCTTTGAATGTTTTTCAGTGTGTTAGGAACTAAAATGTTAAAAAGCAATGAAAGCATCATATTTGGGAATACAAAAAAAAAAAAAAAAAAATATTACCAAAAAAAAAAAAAACGTGTATTTCATTGTTATAAGGTTCTTCCATACCAAAACGCTGAAACATATGCAAAACTCCTTTTATGGACAAACATTACCAAAACCGTAAATTTGATTGTTTTCTAGCTTGTTACATACAAAAACGTCAAAATGTATGCTAAGTACTCTACATGGGGAAGCGAAACGATATTACCAGAAACGTGTATAATGCTTCATAGGTATCAAAACACTAAAACCTCTGAAAAACACTGTATGGAAACACACAACAACATTACCGAAAACGTGTATTTTGAGTGTTTTTCGCCTTGTTAGGTACCAAAACACTAAAATGAATCTAAAGCATGTGATTTCAAGAAACCGAATAAGGTTTCCAATAACGTGTACTGTAAGATAGTTTGTGCTCGTTAGGTACCAAAACGCAAAAATGCATGCAGACCACTATATAAGGGAAAGAAAGGACATTATGAGAAGCGTGTTTAATTATTATTTTTGAGCTCTTTAGTTCCCAAATAGCAAAATTGCGTGAATAGCGCTCTATATGGAGAAATATAATAACATTACCAAAAAACGTGTATTTTGAGTGTTTTCCCATTGACAGATACCTAAACATAAAAAAATTATGAAAAACACTCAATATGGGGAAACGAAATAACCTTACCAGAAACATGTTTTAAGGGGATTTTGAGCGTGTTAGGTACCAGAACTCTAAAAATCATGTGAAATAAAACTATACTTCAGGAAACGTATATTCTGATTGTTTTAAAACTTCTTAAGTACCAAAACGCAAAAACATGTGAATAGCACTCTATATGACACACACACACACACACACACACACACACACACACACACACACACACACACACACACACACACACACACACACACACACACACACACACACACACACACACACACACACACACACACACACACACACACACACACACACACACACACACACACACACACACACACACACACACACACAACTGCATTAACAAATACGCGTAATTTAAATGTTTTTGAGCTTCTTACGAATGAAAGCGATGGAAAGTACCCGTTATTGTGAAACGAAAATATATTACTAAAAAACGTGTAAAATGAGTGTTTATGTTCTTTATAGGTACCAAAACTGAAACGCGTGAAAAGCACTACATGGAAAAACGGAACATTACCAAAAAAGAGTGTTTTAAGTGTTTTCACCTTGTTCAGTAAGAAAACGACAAAAAGATTAAATAAAAAATAAATAAATAAAAGTAAAAGAAAAAAGTTACCAAAAAATGTGCATGCAAAAGTTACCAGAAAAAAAAAAAACGCTTAATGGAGAACGAAAAAAAAAAAAAACAACATTACTGAAAACAAGTGTTTGAGATTGTCAGATACAATTTCAGCAAAAAAAAAAAACGTGTCTTTGCAGTGTTTCTTTGGTACTTACCAAAACACTCAAAGGCATATCAAACATCCTTTATAAAAAAACACAGTAATTTACCAGAAACGTGTTTTGAGTGTTTTCTGAGCTTCTTACGTAAAAAAAATACCAAAATATATATAAAGTACACAATATGGGGAAATAAAAGAACATTACGTGAGAGGTGTATTTTGAATGTTTTTTTTTTTTACCTTCTTAGATACCATTACGGTAAAAGATAAGAATAGCACTCTATATGGAGAAACAGTACATCACAAAAAAAAAATTATATTCTTAGTGTTTTCACGTAGTTAGGTACCAAAATACCAAATTACATGGAAATCACCTTCTATGGTGAAACGAAAAGATATTTCCAAAAATATGTCTTTTAAGTGTTTATGGGCATATTACGCATCAAAACGCTAAAAAAAAGCATGGAAAGCTCTCGTAAAAGAAAATAACATCCTCAAAAAACGTGTCTTTCGAGATATTTTCAACTAGTTACGTTCCAATCGGTAAAATGCACACAAAATACCTTTTATGGAGAAACAGACTAACATTATCAAAAAATAAAAAAAAGTATTTTGAGTGTTTTTGAGCTTGTTGCGTGCAAAAACGCCAAAATGCATGCAGTGTAACCTATATGGGAAAACGAAAGTATATTACGTGAAACCCGTAGTAGGAGTGTCTTTGAGATTCTTAGGTACCAAAAACGTGAAAACTCGTTAATAATACTTTATATGGAGAAACAGAGCAACATTTCCGTATACGTACATTTTGTGAGATTTATTTTTTTTTTTTTTTTACATTTTTAGGTACCAAAACGCCAAAATGCACGCAGTCCTCTAAATAGGAAAACAAAACATTACAAGAAATGTATCTTTTAAGTGAATTTGTACATGATAGACAATAGAACGATAAAAAAGCATGGAAAGCAATATAATACAGGAAAATAAAAAAAATACCAAAAAAGCGTCGTTTTTTTTGGTTACATAACAAATCGGTAAAACGCATGCTAAACAGCGTTTATGGAGAAATAGAGTAACATTACAAAACTTTTTGAGTTTCTTGCGTACAAAAATGCCAAAATGTATAAAAAAATAACCTATATGGGGAAACGAAAAGACAATACGATAAACGTGTATTATGAGTGTTTTTGAGTTTCTTAAGTACCAAAACGCTAAAACGCATGAACAGCTCTTTATATGGAGAAACAGAACATCAACAAAAATATGTATTTTAAGTGTATTTCAGATTGTTTAAGAAAAAGTCAATATGCACGAAAAGCACCGTATATATGAAAAGGACATTTCAATAAATGTTTCTGTTGAATGTTTATGAACGTGTTAGGCACCAAAACGCTAAGCACCAAAAAGCATTTAAAAATAGCCTATATGGAAAAACTTCTCTTTTCAGTGTATTTAAGCAACTTACGTACCAAAACGCTAAAACACAGGCCAAGAAAAACACCCTTTATAGAGAAATAGTATAACTTTATGAAAATGTGAATTTTCATTGTTTTTGAGCTTGTTACGAAGAAAAATACTATAATGCATGGAAAGTACTCGAAAACGAAGACACTAAAATATATGATGGTTTTTGAGATTTTTACGTATCAAAACGCTAGAACACATAAACAGGAACTTATATGAAATAGGGAACAAGATTTTCAGAAACGTGTTTTTTTAAGTGTTTATGAGAGTGCTAGCCACGAAAAAAAAAAAAAAACTAAAAAGCATGGAAAGCACCCTGTACATGAAAACAAAACATTACCAGAAACGTCTCGTTTCAAGTGTTTTTCAGTTACTTACATACCAAAACCCTTACAAGCATGCAAAACTTCTTTTATGGAGGAACGGAATAACACTATCAAGAACAAGTATTGTGATTGTTTTCAATATTGTTAAGTAGTAAAACGCCAAAATGCATGCAAAGTACCTTTATTGGGGATACGGGTATTATTAGAGTTTTGAGCTTATTAGGTACCAAAACACTGAAACGCATGATTAACACTCTATATAGACAAACATATCAGCATTACGAAAAACATGTATTTTCAGTGTATTCCACATTGTTATGTACCAAATAAAAAAAATGCAAGAAAAGCACCTTATATATGGGAAGGAAACGAGATTTCCAAGAACACGTTTTCTAAGTGTTTATGAGCGTACTAGGCACTAAAACGCTAATGAGCATGGAAAGAACCCTATGTGGGATAACAAAACATTTTCAAAAACGTCTCTTTTCAGCGTTTTTTAATTGAAAACAGAATAACTTTACCAACAATATATATTTTTGAGTGTTTCTGAGATTGTTAGCTACATAAACGGCAAAATACATTCCAAGTACACTATATGGTGAAGCAAAACGTAATAAACAAACGCGTGTATTATGAGTAGGTTACGAAACGCTAAAACGTGAGAACAGCTTTCTGTAAGAAGAAAGTGAAAAACTTTCAAAAAAATGTGTTTTGTGGGTTTTTCACATTGTTAGGTACCAAAACGCCAAAATGTATGAAAAACACTTTTTATAGAAAAACGAATCAGTGTTTCTGAGCAGTCTATGCACAAAACGCTAAGATGAATGGAAAGCAATCTATATTGGAACACAAAACAAAACTACCAAAAACTTGTTTTTTGAGTACCATAACCCAAAAACGCACGCAAAATACAATAGAGAAACAGGAACAGAATAAAATAGAATTAAACGTGCATATTCAGTGTTTTTGAGTTTCTTACGTACAAAAACGCCAAAATGCAGACAAATTCACCTATATGGGAAACCAAACGGTATTACAAGAAACGTGTATTACAACTGCTTTTGTACTACGTAGATACCAAAGCGGTAAAATGTGTGAATAACACTTTATATGGAGAAACAGAAAAAAAAAAGTCCCAAAAACGTCTTTTTGAGTGTTTCTATATTGTTATTTACGAAAATGGAGAAATCCATGGAAGGCATCCTATATGGCGAAACGAAAGGACATTATGAGAAACATGTTTTGTGAGTGTTTTTGACCTTCTTAATTACTAAAACTCTAAAATGCGTCAATAGCACTCTAAAATGCGTCTATATGGAGGAACAAAACATGAACATAAACGTTTGTTTTGAATGTTTTTCACATTGTTAGGTACCAAAGCGCCAAAATGAAAGCAAAGCACTCTATACGGGAAAAAGGAACTACATTATCAAAAACATGTCTTTTAATTGAAACAGAACAACGTTACGAAAAACTTGTATTTTGACTGTTTTTCGTATTAATAGGTATCAAAGCGCTTTAATGCTTTGAAAGCACTCTTTATATGGAAATGAAATGGCATTACCAGAAACGTGTATTTTGTGTTTTTTGTTTTGTTTTAGGCACCATAACGCTAAAAAGCATAGAAAGCATTGAAAAAAAAAATTAACAGAAATATGTCTTATGTGTGTTTTTAAGCAAAACACCCTTTCTATAGAAACGGAATAACATTATCAAAATCTTGTATTTTCAGTGTTTTTTGAACTTACGTAGAAAAACGCCAAAATGCATGGAAAAAACCCTATGTAGAAAACAAACCTATATAATAAGAAACATGTATTATAAGTGTTTCTTAACTTCCCAGGTACAAACGCTAAAACGCCTGTGTAACACTTAAAAGAGAGAAACAGAACATTACCAAAAATGACTTTTTTATTTTTATTTGTTTTATTTTTTTTTTATTGCTATGTACCAAAACACTAAAATATATGCAGATTACCTGATATGAATAAATAAATGGGCATTACGACAAACGTGTATTATGAGTGTTTTTGAGCTTCTTAGGTACCAAAATCTAAAACGCGTGAATAGCTTTTTATATGGAAAAGCGGAATAATATTACCAAAAACGTGTGTATTGATTATTTGTCACATCGTTAAGTACCAAAAAAAAAAAAACATATAAGAAAAAATAAATAAATAAATAAAATAAATGCAATATGCTTCATATAAAGAAAGGGAACGACATTATTAGAAATATGCCTTTCCAGTTTTTATTTTTTTTTTTTCAATGTTTCAGGCACAAAAACGCAAAAACGC
>NC_087157.1:19505827-19543327 GCF_035594125.1 Scylla paramamosain | reverse complement strand
GTTTTAGTGCATAACATGCTAAATATCAGTCAAAACACTTTTTCTAGTAATGATTCGTTTCCCCATATAGGGGGCCTTTGCATGCATTTTGCTGTTTTGATACTTATTAATGTAAAAATACCCAAAATAAACGTCTTTGATTATGTTCTGTTTCTCGAAATAGAATGCTATTCATGGTTTTTAGCAGTTTGGTACCTAAGTTCAAAAGCTCTCATAATACACGTCTCTAATAATATCTTATTGTTTCCCATAAAGAGTAGTTTCCATGCTTTTTTGCTTTTTTCTATGTAACTGGCTCAAAACACTGGAAATACACATTTTTTTGTAACGTTATACTGTTTATTCTTAAAGAATTTTTGGATCCGTTTCATCGTTACCTTACGTAAGAAGCTTAAAAAACACTAAAAAGAGATGTTTTAGGTAATATTGTTTTGTTCTCCCATATATGGTGTTTTCCATGCTTTTTAGCGTTTTGAACGTGCCTAGCACGTTCGTAAACACTTAAATGACAGTGTTTCTGGAATCTCGTTTATTTTCCCCATACTGAGTAGTTTCCACTTATTTTGGCGTTTTCGTACCTAACAATGTGAAATACACTCAAAATATACGTTTTCGGTTACGTTTCTCTGTTTCTCCATATAAAGTTCTAGTCATGGCTTTTAGCGTTTTGGTACCTAAGAAAATTTTTGTTATCGCTTTGGTGCTTAGCACGTTCATAAAACACATAAAAGACAATGTTTCTGGAAATCTCGTTTTCTTTTCCCATATACAGTGATTTCCACGCATATTGTTATTGTGCACCTATGAATGTGAAATACACTCAAATTATACGTTTTTTTGGTAATGAACTGTTTTCCATAAAATGTGATATTCATGTCTTTTAGTGTTTTGGTAACTAAGAAGCTCAAAAACACTCATGATACACGTTTCTCGTAATGTATTTTCGTTTCCCTGTATAGTGTACTTTGTATGCATTTGGGCATTTTTGAAACTCTATAACATTACCAAAAACAAGTATTTCGAGTTGTTTTGAGCTTGTTACGTTACCAAAACGTAAGTTGAAAAAGGGAAGCACATGAAAAGTATTCTATATGTTAAAAAATAAATAAATAAATAAAAAATATTACCAGAAAATGCATTTTGACGTTTTGACCTTTTGACGTATCTAATAAGCGCAAAAATACTCAAAAAAATCATTTTTGCTGATATTATTCAGTTTCTCCATAAAAAATGTTTTACATATGTTTCAGCGTTTTGGTACATAAAAGTTCAAAAACACTCAAAAGACACGTTGTAATAATATTTTGTATTCCAAAAAGGTTGCTTTCTGATCTTTTTAGCGTTTTCGTTTCTAACACACTCGAAAACACTCAATAGACACGTTTCTGGTAATGCCATTTTGTTTCCCAATATAGAGAGCTTTGCATACATTTTGGCGCTTTGGTAATTAACTATGTAAAACAAAGAATATCTCAAGATAAACGATTTTTGGTGATATTTTCTTACTCCATATAAAGTGCTCTTCACGCGTTTTAGAGTTTTATTACCTAAGAAGCTGGCTTAAAAGGACTCATTATACACGTTTCTCGTAATGTCGCTCCGTTTCCTTATTTAGAGTTTTTCGTAAGCATTTTTAGCGTTTTGGAACCTATATGAAAAAAAATACACGCTTATTGTTTATTGTTTTGTTTTTCATTATTTAGTGTTCTTAAGGCTGTAATACGTTTTGGTACCTTAGAAGCTCAGAAACACTTATTCTACATGTATCTGCATCATCTCCGTGTATTTTGGCGTTTTGGTACATAAAGGGAAAAACACTAAAAATAAACGCTTTTAGTAATGTTCTTTTATTTCTCCATATAGAGTGCTGTTCACGCGTTTAAAAGTTTTAGTATATAAAGAATCTGAAAAACACTTCTGAAAAAAACACGTTTCTTGTAATGTCCCTCCATTTTCTTATATGAGGTGCTTTGCATCCATTTTGGCGTTTTTATAGCTAACAATGTAAGAGCACCCAAAACAGAGGTTTTTGGTAATGTTATTCTGTTTTTCCATAAAATGTGCTGTTCACGCGTTTTGGTACTTAAGAAGCTCATGAACACTTATAATACACGTTTCTTGTAATGTCTTTTAATTTCTGAAATAGGTTATTTTCAATGAAATTTGGCATTTTTGTACGTAAGTAGGTTAAAACATTGAAAATACACGCTTTTGGAAATATTATTTTGTTTCTCCGTGAACGGTAATTTGCGTGCCTTTTAGCGTTTTGGTACGTAAAAAGTTCTAAAACACAAAACACTCATAAGACGCATTTTTGTATTCCAATATGGAGTGCTTTATATTTATTTTAGCGTTTTCGTTCCTAAGACTCAAAAACACTAAAAAGACATTTATATGATAATGTCGTTTCGTTTCCCCATATGAAGTTCTTTACATATATTTTAACGTTTGGTACCTAACATTGTGAAAAATAATCAAAACACGTTTTATTAATGTTATTCAGTTTCTACATATGGAGTGCCATTAATGCTATTTAGAATTTTGTTACCTAGGAAGCTCAAAAACAGTTACAATACATGTTTACGTTGATAAACATTTGTTGAATGATATGAGGTACTTTTGCATACATTTTCCCGTTTCTGTAGGTAACAAGAATAAAAACACTCAAAATACACATTTTTGGTAATGTTATTCTGTTTCTCCACAAAGGATGTTTTCCATGCGTTTTAGCGTTTAGCTACATAAAGATCAAAAACACTCAAAAGACACGCTTTTTATAATGTGTTATTGTCTTTCAATATAGAGTGCTTTCCATGCATTTTTATTGTTTTGGTGCCTAACAGGTTGAAAAAAAAAAAAAACTATTCTAGTAATGTTTTTTTTTTTTTTCCCCATATAGAGTATTTCACATGGATTTTGGCGCTTTGGTATCTAAGATTGTGAAAAAAAAGTTGTTTTGTTCCTCCATATAGCGTGGTATTGACGCGTTTTAGAGTTTTGGTCCTTAAGAAGCTCAAAAGCACAATACACGCCTCTCGTAATATCTTTTCGTTTCTCCATATAGGGTGCTTTCCATTTCTCCATAGGGTGCTTGTAAAAACACTCAAAATAGACATTTTTAGGAATGTTGTTTTGTTTCTCCATGTAAAGTGCTCTTCAATCGTTTTGTACCTAAGAAGCTCAGAAACACTTGTAATGTTGTAATATCGTTGTAATATCGTTTCGTACGTAAAAACCCCAAACACATTGAAAAAAAAAAACATGTTTTTGGTAATGTTATTATGTTTCTTAATAAACTTTGCTTGCATACATTTTAGTGTTTTCGTAAGTAGCTCGAAAACACTCAAAAGACAAGTTTTTTTTTTTTTTTTAAGACTGAAAACGTTTATTTATTTATTTATTTTTTTGGTTATTTCAATACTTTTTAGCGTTTTGGTTTCTAAAACGATAAAAAAAAACACAGTAAAAAGGCAAGTTATTGTTTCGTTTCCCCATTGAAAGTTCTTTCCATGCATTTTGGCGTTTTGTGAAAAGACTAAAAAATCATTTTTTTGATAATGTTGTTCTTTTTATGCATATAGAGTATTATTCACGCGTTTTAACGGTTTCTTACCTCTGGTGAATAACACTTATAAGAAACATTTCTGATAGTTAAGTTTTGTTTTACCATATCGGGTATTTTGCATTCATTTTTCCATGTTTGTACCTAACAAGTTCAAAATTTCTCAAAATACAATTTTTTGCTAATGTTATTATGTTTGTTAATAAAGGGTGTTTCGTATGCTTTTAAGTTTTTGATAACTAAGAAGCTCAAAAAGACTCAAATGGTAATGCTATGTTTCCTTTTTTTTTTTTCTTTTCCATATAGAATGTTATTCAGGCGTTTTTGCGTTTTTTTTTCTTATTGGTACCTAAGAAGCTCAAAAATAATGAAAACTGAAATTTCTGGAAGTATCGTCTCATTTCACGTTTTAAAATTTTTTTTTTCTAGCATTTTGGTACTTAACACGCTCAAAAGAACTTAAAATATTCGTTTTTTATAATGTCGTTTGTTTCCCAATGTAGAGTACTTTTCGTGTATTTTTACGTTTTGGTACCTAACATTGTGATAAAAAAAAACATTCAAAATACACGTTTTTAGTAATAATTTTCTGTTTCTTCATATAGAGTGCTATTACGCATTTTTGCTTTTTAGTACCTAAGAAGCTCAAAAATACTTATACACAATTTTCATAATGTCTTTTCGTTTCCTCGTATAGAGTAGTTTGCATGCATATTCGCGTTTTGATATCTAACAAGCTCAAACACACTTAAAATATACGTTTTTGGTAACCTTGTTCTCTTTCTTTAAATGACGTGCTTTGCATGCATTTTGGTGTTTTGGTACCTGATAAGGTGAAAAACAATTAAAACGCACTTATTTGTATTACTGTTCTTATTCTTCATATACAGTGCCGTTAACTTGTTTTAGTATTTTCCTACTTGAGAAGCTCAAAAACAATCATTATACACGTCTCTGGTAAAATTGTTTTGTTTCCCATTATAGAGTACTTTACGTGCATTTTGGCGTTTTTATACGTAAGAAATTCAAAATATTAAAAAAAATTCGAGACTGGTAATGTTATTACGTTAGTTCATGAAAGGTATTTTGCATGCATTTGAGCATATTGTTATGAAAGAAAATGGAAAACACAAAAAACACGATTTTGTTAATGTTCATTTGTATTCCCGAATAGGTTGCACACTTTTCTGGCAATGCCTTTTCATTTCCCCACAGAGAGTGCTTTCCATGCATTTTGTCGTTTTGGTACCTAACATAAAAAAAAAAAAAGTGAAACACTTTTTTCGTAATATTTCTCCATCTTAAATGCTATTCACACGTTTCAGCATTTCGGTACCTAAGAATCTTAAAAACACTGACTTTCTGATAATATCGTTTTGTTTCATCATATAGGGTAGTTTCCAAGTATTTTGACGTTTTGGTACCTAACACTGTGAAAGACACTCCAAAAATACGATTTTGGGTAATTTGTTTTGTTTTTCCATATTTAGTGTTATTCATGTGTTTTACTGTTTTGGTACGTAAGAAGCACAAAAACACTGAAATACACGTCTGCCGCAATGTCTTTCGATTTCCTCATATAGTGTAAATTGCATGCATTTTGGCGTTTTTATATGTAACAAGTTCAAGAACACACAAAATACTTATTTTTGGTTAGGTTATTTTGTTTCACCACGAAGGTGTTTTAATGCGTTTTAACGTTCTGATACGTAAGTAGCTCAAAAGCACTTAAAAGACACGTTTTTTATAAAGTTGTTTTGTTTTCCTATATAGGGTACTTCCATGCTTTTTAGAGTTTTGGTGCTTAACACGCACGCACTGAAAATACACGTTTCTGGAAAGTGTGTTTCTTTTACAGATATAGGTTGTTTTACATGCATTTTGACATAATGCTACCTACCAATGTGAAAAACATCTTTTTCGTAATATTGTTTTGTTTCTTGAAATAGAGTGATATTAACGCATTTTCGTGTTTTTGGTACCATAAAAGCTCAAAAAGTTTTATAATACCTACATGTTTCTGGTAATGTCTATTCGTTTCCCCATATGCTTTTTCCCGTTTTTCTATGTAACGACCTCAAAAACACTCGAAAATAGTAATTTTATTCTTTTATTTTATTTATTTATTTTTTTGCATAAAGTGTGTTTTGCATGCGTCATATCATTTTGGTACATATGAAGTTCAACAGCACTGAAAATACACGTTTTTCGTAATGTTATTTTGTATTACCATATATCGTTTTGCTGTGTAACAGGCTCAAAAACAATCAAAAGACATGTTTCTGGTAATGCCGTATTGTTTAACCATATAGAAGACTTTTCATGCATTTTTTTGCGTTTTTTGTACCTAAAAATATGAAAAAAAAAACACACAAAAAATACACATTTTGGTCATGCCGTTCTGTTTCTACTTACAGTTATAGTTATTTATTTATGCGTTTTAGCCTTTTGATACCTAAGAAGCTCTAAAAACATTCATAATACATGTTTCTCGTAATGCTTTTTCGTTGCCCCATCTAAGGTACTTTCTATGCATTTTGGCGTTTTTCTTCGTAAGAATCTCAAAACACTCAAAATATTTGTTTTTCGTCAAATTATTGTTTTTCCATAAAGGGTGTTTTATACGCTTTTTTACGCTTTTTGGTACGAAAGACGTTCAAAAACACTCAACAGAATTTTTTCATGCTCTTTTTCGTTTTGTTGGTGAACACACTCATAAACACTGAAACATAAACACTGTTTTTTTTGGAAATCTTGTTTCCTTACCCCATATATAATGCGTTGCATGCATTTTTGGCATTTTTTATCTAACAATATGAAATACGCTTAAAATTTGGGAATATTTATTTTTTTTTTTATATAGAGTGCTATTCCTGCGTTTTCATGTTTTAATAAATAAGAACCTTAAAAATGCTCAAAATACACGTTTCTCGTAAAGACTTTTCGTTACCTCATATAGGAGTACGATTTTCTAATTTTTTTTACGTAACAAGCTGAAAAGATTCAAAATAGTTTTATTTGCTAATGTTATTCCGTCACTCCATATAACGTGTTTTGCATGCATTTTATTGTTTTCGTATGTAAGTAGTTGAAAACACTGAAAAAGTCACTTTTATTTTTATTTATTCCCCATATAGGGTGCTTTTTCTTCATAAATACTCAAAAGACACGATTCTTGAAATCTAGTTGTCTTTCCTTATTGAGGATGCTTTGCATGTTTTGTTTTTCTGACGTTTTGTTACCTTACGATAAGAAATACACTAAAAATACACGTTTCTGCTAATGTTCAGTTTTTTTTTTTTTTATTTATTTATTTATTTATTTATTTTTTCAATATAGAGTGTTTTTTATGGCTTTTAGTGTTTTGTTACCTAAGAAACTTAAAAACACTCATACGAGAAATACGTGTTTCTCGTAACGTCTTTTCGTTTACCCATATATGCTACTTTGCATGCATTTTGACGTTTTTCTACGTAATAAGCACAAAAAAACACTATTTCTTTTATTATAATGCTACTATGTTTCTCCATAAAGTAATGTCACTTCGGTTTCCCATATAAGTAAGAGCTTTGCATGCATTTTGTCGTTTTGGTACATAATAATGTGAAAAACACTTAAAATACACTCTTTTTGAGAATGTTCTGTTTCTTCATATAGAGAACTCTTTATGCGTTTCAGCGTTTTTATACCAAATAAGCTCAAAAACACTTTTATTACATATTTCTCGTAAAGTATTTTTGTTTCTTCATACTGGTTACTTTCCATGCATTTTGGCGTTTTTCTTCCTACCAAGATCCGAAATACGCAAAATACTTGTTTTCGGTAATGTTTTTCTGTTTCTCCATAAAAGGTGTTTTGCATGCATTTTAGCGTTTTAGTAAGCCAACAGTTCAAAAACACTGAAAAGAGACGTTTTTGGTAGTTATTTTATTTTTCAACATGCTGTGATTTTCATGCTTTTTAGTGTTTTGGTGCCTAGTACTCTCATAAACACTCAAAAGACATGTTCCTGGAAATCTCCCCTCCTTTCCATGTACAAGGTGCTTTTCTTGTATTTTTGTGTTTTGGTACATAACAATGTGGAATACACTCAAATTACATTTTTTTGGTAATGTTCTGTTTCTCATATAGAGTGCTATTTATGCGTTTCATTGTTTTGGTACTGAAGAAGCTCAAAAAAACACTTGTTTCTTGCAATGTCTTTTCGTTTCCTCCTATGGAGTACTGTGCACGGACTTTAGCCTCTTTATACGTAACAACGCTGAAAAAACGCTGAAAAGAAACGTTTTTGGTAATGTTGTTTGGCTGTCTTACATAAGGTGCTTCCCTTGCTTATCAATTTTTTAGTGCCTAACACGCTCATAAAATCTCAAAAGACACATTTCTAAGTCTTGTTTATTTTACTAATATGGGGTGATTTACGTACATTTTGTCGTTTTACTACATAAGAATATGAAATACATTGAAAATGTTTTTTTGGTATGTTGTCCTGTTTCTCCATATATATTTCAATTCTGGCGCTTTCGAGTTTTTTTTTTTTTTTTACCCAGTATGTTAAAAACACTCATAATACACTTTTTTTTCGTAATGTCTTTTCGTTTCGTCATATAACGTACTTTCCATGCTTTTTCATGTTATTGTACTTAACAAGATCATAAACAATGAACACATTTTTTTTTTTTCATAAACAGGGTTTTGCATGCGTTTTAACGTTTTGTTACGTAAGTAGTTTAAAACACTCAAAAAACACGTTTTTCATAATGATTTATCTTCGCATATAGAATGTTTCATATGTTTTTTTTAGCATTTTTCTGGATAATACCTTCGTAAAAACTCAAAAACACGTTCGTGGAAAAGCCATTTTCTTTCCACAAATAGTGTGCTTTTCATACATTTTGCGTGCAGGCATTTGCATACATATAGAGTGCTATTCAATCTATTTCAAGTTTTCGTACCTAAGATGCAGAAAAAAAAAAACATTCATAAATACACGTTTCTCGTAATGCCTTTCGTTTACTCATATAAGGTATTTTCCATACTTATGACGTTTTTGTACGTAACAAGCTGAAAACACTCAAAATACTTGTTTTTGCGAATGCTATTATCTTTCTCCATAAAGTGTGTTTTGCATGCGTTTTATTGTTTTGGTACGTAAGAAGATCGAAAACACCCAAAGGACACGTTTTTCGTAATTTTGTTTTGTATTGGCATACAGGGTGAATTCCATGCTTTTTAACGTTTTCGTGTCGTACACGCTCAAAAACACTTATAAGACACGTTTCTGGTAATGTTGTTACGCTTCCTCATATTGGAGGCTTTTCATGCATTTTCGCGTTTTGATAACTAACAATGTAAAAACAATCAAAATACAGATTTTCATTAATGTTCTGGTTTTCCGTATAAAATACTATTCATGTGTTTTAGAGTTTTAGTAACGCTTATAATACACGTCTCTGGTAATGATCTCTCGTTTCCTCATATAGGGTATTTTGCATGTATTTCAATGCTATAAATACTTATGTTTTGCAATATTATTCTGTTTCTACAAGAAGGTTGTTTTGCATGCGTTTAAGTGATTTAGTATGTAAGAAGCTCATAAACGTTTAAAAGACATCTTTTTTGTAAAAGTTGTTTTGTTTTCTCATATAGGTTGTCTTTCATGTTTTTTTTTTTTTTTTACGTTATGTTGCTTAACACGCTGAAAACATTCAAAAGACATGTTTCTGGAAAATTTGACTCCTTTTCTCATGTAGGCTTTATTGCATGCTTTTTGCCGTTTTGCTACCTAACAATGTGAAATATACTTATTATTCTGTTTCTCCAAGAAGGTTGTTTTGCATGTGTTTAAGTGATTTAATATGTAAGAACCTCAAAAACGTTTAAAAGACATCTAATTCGTAAAGTTGTTTTCTTTTCCCATATAGGTTGATTTTCATGTTTTTTTTTTTAACGTTATGTTACTTAACACGTTCAAAACATTCAAGACATGTTTCTGGAAAACTGGAGACTTTGGATGCATTTTGGCGTCTTGGTACCTAATAATGTGAAAACATTCAAAATATACGTTTTTGTTTATTTTATTCTGTTTCTCCATATCCAGTGATATTAATTCGTTTTAGCGCTTTTTTTTTTTTAGCTGAAAAACTCTCATAATACATATTCTTCGTAATGTCTTTTAGTTTCCTTATGTAGAGTACTTGGCATGCATTTTATAAATTTTTCTACATAACAATCTGAAAAAAACACAAATATACGTTTTTTTTTTTTTTTTTTGTAAAGATATACTGTTTCTCTACTAAGGTTTTTTTGCATGCTTCTCAGCGTTTTGGTACATAAGTAACTCAAAACAATGAAAATAGACGTTTATGGTAATATAGTTTACTTTTCGTATATACGATGCTTTCCATGTTTTAATCGTTTTGGTGCCTATATCACTAATACCTATATCGCTTGATACCTAAAAAAATATAAAAAAAAACTCCCATAATAGAGTTTTTTTGTAATGACATTTCGTTTCGTAATATAAGGTACTTTGCATGCATTTTTGCGTTTTTTTTTTTTTTTTTTTGTACGTAAAAAGATAAAACACTCAAATTAGTTCTTTTAGGTAATGTTCTGTTTCTCCATAAAAGGGTGTTATTGAATGCATTTTAGTGTTTTGGTACGTAAGTACCTCAAAAACACTCAACAGACACATTTTTTTTTTTTTTTTTCATATGGTGGGTTTTTCCATGCATTTTGACGTTTTGGTACATAATAATTGGAAAAACACCCAAATACATGTTTTTGGTAATGTTATGTTTCTCGATATAGCGTGTTACTCATTTGTTGTAACATTTTAGTATCTATGAAGCTCAAAATACATATCTCTTGTAATGTTTTTTTTTTTCTTTTACATCCATTTTGGTATTTTTTATATAACAAACTAAAATACACACAAAATACTTGTTTTTGGTAATGTTGTTCTGTTTCTCGATAAAGGGTCCTTTTAAATGCGTTTAAGCGTTTTGGTAGGTAAGAAACTGAAAAAAAAGTAAAAATACACATTTTTGGTAATGTTGGTTTTTATTCTCATATAGGATGATTTCAATGCCTTTTAGCGTTTTGGTGCCTAGTATTCATAAAAATGCGCAAAAAATTCGATTCTTGGATTGTCGTTTCGTCTCTATAAAAGTGCTTTTCCATGCATTTATCTCCGTAACAAATTTAAAAACAATAAAAAAAAAACACGTTTTTTGGTAAAGTTATACTGTTTCTCAACAAAGGGCTTTTACATGCTTGTCAGCGTTTTGGTAATACTGTTTTCTTTTCTCTTTTCCCTTTTTCTCTTCCCTTTTCCCTATGCTTTTTATCGTTTTGGTGTCTACAACGCTCATAAAAACTCTAAAGACACGTTTATCGAAATCTCGTTTCCTTTACCCATATAGAGTACTTTGCATGCATTTTCGCGTTTTGATACCTAACTGTGATATACACTTAAAATACACGTTTTTGGTCATGATATTGTGTTTCACCAAATAAAGTGCTATTGATACATTTTATTGTTTTCGTACGTAAGTAGCTCAAAAACACCCGTGATAAACGTTTTTCGTAATGTCTAGTCATTTTTCCATATACGGTACCTTGGATGCATTTTGGCATTTTTGTACATAACAAGCTCAAAACACTGAAAATAGTTGTTTTTGGTAATGTTACTGTTTCTCCATAAAGGGTGTTTTTGCATACATTTTAGCTTATCATTATGTGGTGGGCTTTCCAAGCATTTTGGCGTTTTGATACCTAATAATGGAGAAAAAAAAAAACACAAAATGCACGTTCTGGTTATGTTGTTCTGCTTTTCAATGTTGAGTGCTATTCATTTGTTTTAGCATTTTTTTTTTTACCTAAGAGTCTCAAAAAATCTTTTAATACACGTTTTCTGTAATGTCTTTTCGTTTCCCCATATAGAGTGGTTTGCATGCATTTTCTCATTTTCTGCGTAACAAGCTCAAACACATTCAAAATGCACTCTTTTGGTAAAGTTATAATGTTTCTTTATAAAGGGTGTTTTTGCATGTTTTTTTCAGCGTTTTGGTACATAAAGAGGTTAGAAACACTGAAAAGAGACGATTTTGGTAATATTATTCTATTTTCCCATATAAAATGTTTTCCATGCTTGAATTTTTATCATTGACAAGCCTAGCACGCTCATAAAAATTCAAAATGCAGGTTTTTGAACATTTCGTTTCCTTTCCACATATAGGGTTGTTTGTATGCATTTTGTCGTTTTTGGTACCTAACAATGAGAAATACACTCAAAATACATGTTTTTGATAATCTGTTTCTCTATACAGAGCGCTATTCTTGCATTTTAGAGTTTGGTAACTAAGAAGATAAAAAACGCATTTGGTAATGTTATTTTGTTTCTCCATATAGAGTGCTATTCGGGCGTTTTAGCGTTTTGTAACCAAAGAAACTAAGAAACTCTCATGATAAACGTTTCTTTTCTGCGTAACTAGCTGAAAAAAAAAAAAAACTGAAAATACGTTTTCGGTAAAATTATACTTTTTCTCCATAAAGGGTTTTTTGCAAGCGTTTCAGCGATTTGGCACTTAAGTAGCTCAAAAACACTGAAAGAGACCCCATAAAAGGTGTATTCCCATAAAGGGTGCTTTCCACACTATATATATCCTTTTAGTGCCAAGGACGCTCATAAACACTCAAACAAAACGCTTCTTGAGGTTTCATTTTCTTTCCCCATATAGGGTGCCTGACATGCATTTTGACATTTTGTTACCTAACAATGTTAAACACTTAAAATACAAGTGTTTGTATATGTTATTCCTTTTCTCCATAGGGAATGTCGTTCATGCGTTTAAACGTTTTTTTTTTTTACCTAAGAACCTCATAAATGTTCATAATACAAATTTCTCTTAAAGACCTTTCCCTTCGCCAAATAGAGTAATTTACATGCATTTTGGCGTTTTTGTACGTAACAACCTCAAAACAATCAAAATCCTTATTTTTAATAATGTCATTTTTGTTTCTTCATTGTGGGTGTTTTGCATGCGTTTTAGCGTTTTGAAACGTAAGAAGGTGAAAAAAAAAAACATCTAAAAGTCACGCTCTCTATAATGTTGTTTTCTAATTCCATATAGTGATTCGCATGCTTTTAAGCGATGTGGTGCTGACATCCTCAAAAACACTGAAAACACACGTTTCTGGTAATGTCGGTTCGTGTCCCAATATAGGAAAATTTCCATGATTTTTTGGGGTTTGGTACCTCTGTAAATAAAGTCAAAATATACGTTTTTCGCAGTTATTCTGTTTCTCAATATATAATGCTATTCATGCGCTTTATCGTTTTTATACGTAAGAAGTTCAAAAATATTCATAATACTTGTTTTGACTAGTGTCTTTTCCATTTTTCATAGCTTGTAATTTCCATGCATCTTTCTCCGTAAGAAGCCCAAAACCTCGAAACCTTGTTTTTTTTATTATTATCTGTTTCTTCTATTAAGGGTGTTTTACATGCATTTTTCTTTTCTTTTTTTCTTTGTACGTAAATGGCTCAAAAGCGCTGAAAAGAGACAATTTGGATAATGATGTTTTCTTTTCTCAAGTAGGGTGCTTTCCATCCGTTTTAGTGTTTTGGTGCCTACCACGTTCATAAACACTCAAAAGAGAAGTCTATTGGAAGCGTCGATTCTTTACCCCATATAGGGTGATTTGCATGCATTATTACGTTTTGTTATCTAACGATGTGAAATGCCTTCAAAACACTCGTTTTTGGTAATGTTGTTCTGATTCTTCATATATAGTTTTCGAGTTTTAGTACCTAAAAAGCTCAGAAACACTCAAAATGCTCGTTTTTTGGCAATTGTTTCAACGTAAAGGGTGGTTTGCTTGCGTTTTAGCGTTTTTGTACGTAATTAGCTCAAAAACACTCAAAAGACATGTTTTTTTAGTAATGTTCTTTTCTTCCCCATATAGGTTTTTTTTTTATTTTTTTATTTATTTATTATTATTTTTTTTTTCTAGCGTTTCGGTGCCTAACACGCACATAAACACCCACAAGAAACGTTTTTTTTTTTTTCATAATGGGTGTTTTCCATGCATTTTGGCGTTATCTCATCTAACAATGTGAAAAATTCTCAAAATTGACGTTGTTGGTAATGTTTATATATATATATATATATATATATATATATATATATATATATATATATATATATATATATATATATATATATATATATATATATATATATATATATATATATATATCCATTTAGAGTGCTATTTATTCGTTTTAGCCTTTTGGTTCCTAAAAAAACAAAAAAAAAAAAAACACTCATAATAAATGTTTCTTGTAATATTTTCTCGTTTCCCCATATATGGTACTTTACATGCACTTGGTCGTTTTTGTACATAACAAGTACAAAAACACCAAATTTTTTATTTATTTATTTATTTATTTATTTTTTTGTAGTTATTTTCTCAATAAAGGGTGTTTTCCTTGCGTTTTAGAGTTTTGGTAAGAAATAAGTTCAAAAACATTCAAAAGACACTTTTTCATAATGTAGTTTTCTATTCCCATTTACAGCGATTTCCAATTTTTTTTTTTTAGCTTTTTGATTCCTACCATTCTGTAAAACACTCAAAAAACATGTTTCTAATAATATAATTTCTTTTCCCTTTTTAGGAGGGCTTTGCATGCATTTTGGTGTTTTGATACCTAATAATGTGCAAACACACACATAATACACTTTTTCGTTAATGTTGTTTTTGTTTCTCGAACTGGATTGATATTTATAAGTTTTAGCGCTTTGGCACCTAAGAAGTTCAAAAACAATCTTAATACTAGTTTCTCGTGATGTCTTTTTGTTTACCCGTATAGGGTAATTTGAATTCATTTTGGTGTTTATATAGGTAACTAGCTCGAAAATACTCAAAATAAACGTTTTTAGTAAAGTTATACTGTTTCTCCATTAAGGGTTTTTTTTTGCATTACTTTTTAGCCTGCTGGTACATAAATAGATAAAAAATACTAAAACGAGACGTTTTTGTTAATACTGTTTTGTTTTCTCAAAGAGGGTGCTTTCCATGTTTTTTTTTTTCATCATTTTGGTGCCAAGCTGGCTCGTAAATACATAAAAGATACGTTTTTGGTAATGTCTTTTGGTTTCCCGATATAGAGGGCTTTACAAGCATTTTGGCGTTTTGGTACCTATCAATGTGAAATATACACACACACAAGATAAAAAAAAGAACATTTTTAGTAATGTTCTGTTTCTCGATATGGAGAGCTATTCATGTGTTTTAACGTTTTGGTACCTAAGAAGCACAAAAACACTCATTATGCACGTTTCTTATAATGTCCTATCGTTTCTTCATATAATATGGTTTGCATGCATTTTGGTGTTTTAGTACCTAATGAGCTCAAAGACACTCATAATACAAGTTTTTGATAAATATTCTTTTTTTCAAATCACGTTGTTCGTATGCATTTTGTCGTGTTTGTACCTAACAAGGTGAAAAAAAACATAAAACACACGTTTTTGGTAATGTTCTGTTTCTCCATATTGAGTGCTTTTTCACTTTTTTTTTGTGATAAGTTCAAATATTAAGTTAAAAAAGAAAACACTTATTATATATAATCGGTTTTTTGAAGATTTTTTTTTTTTATCGTTTTGGTACCTAAAAAAGTTAAAAAAACACCACTGAAAAGACATTGTGTTCGAATATGAGCTGCTTTCTATGTATTTTCGCGTTTTGATGTCTAAAACACTAAAAAAAAAAAATAAATAAATAAATAAAAAAAAATAGAAATGACACCTTTCTGGTAATGTTATTTCGTTTCCCCATACGAAGGGCTTGGTATGCATTTTGGTGCTTTGGTAGCTAACATTGTGAAAAATACTCTAAACACACGTTTTTGGTAATGTTCAATTTCTACTTATAGAGTGGTATTCACGCGTTTTAGCTTTTTGTTATCTGAGAATATCAAAAACACTTATAATACAAGTTTTCTGTTTATATCGTTTTGTATTATCGTGTATTATGAGAGTTTTTGAGATTCTTACGTGCCAAAATGCCAAAACGTATTAAAAGAACTTTATATCGAGAATAAAAACAACATTAAGAAAAAAAAATGTGTATTTTGAATGTTATTCATATTATCATATATCAAAACACCAAAATGCAAGCAAAGCCTCCTTTATGGGTAAAAGGAAACGACATTACCAGAAACGAGTCTTTTGAGTGTTTTACAACGTGGTAGACAACGAAACACTTAAAAACATGGAAATCGCCTCATATGGGAATAAAAATCATTACGAAAAAAGTCTTTTCAGTATTTTTTTATATTTTTTTTACCTACCAAAACGTTAAAACTGATGTAAAACACTCTTTATGGAGAAAATACAATAACATTACCCAAAACAAACAAACGTATTATTAGTGTACCAATAACGAGTTAGACACCAAAACGCTAAAAAGCATCAAAAGCACAATACATGGAAAAAGAAAACAATATTACAAAAACATACGTTTACTGAGTGTTTTTCAGCTATTTAATGTTTTTTTTTTTTGAGCTTTGTACGTAAAAAAAAAAACGCCAAAATGCATGCAAAGTACCCTGAATGGGAGAACGAGCAAACATTACAAGAAACTTGTATTATGAGTGTTTTTCAGCTTCATAGGAACCGAAATGTTAAAACGTATAAATACCACTCTATATAGAGAAAAGAAACATTACCAAAAAGGTGTACTTTGGGATTGTTTCATATTGTCAGGTGATATAACGCAAAAAGCAACCTATATGGAAAAAAGAAGAACATTTCCAGAAACGTTTTTTTTTCTTAATGCTTATGATCATGTTAGGCACAAAAACGCTAAAAAGCATCAAAAGTATCCTATGTGTAAAAAACAAAAAAATCAATATTACTAGGAACGTGTTTTTTGAGTGTTTTTTTTTCAGCTACTTACGTATCAAAATGCTAAAACGTATGCAAAACATCATTTAAGGAGAAACACAATAACTTCATAAAAAAAAAATAAATAAATAAATAAAAAAAAACATTTTTGAGAGTTTTAAGCTTGTTAGGTATTAAAACAATGAGAACAACATTACCAAAAACGTGTATTTTGTAAGGTAAGAAAAATAGCAAAATGCATGAAAACTTCTTACAGGGGGTAAGGGAACGAGATAAAAAAAAAAAAAAATCTTCTCTTTTGAGTGTTTATAAGCGCACTAAGGACCAAAACGGTAAAAATCATGGAAAGCATCCCGTATGAGAAAAGAAAACCTTTTTCATAATTTTTTCTTTTCAGTGTTTTTGAACTACTTACGTATAAAAAAAAAACGCGTTCAAAACACCCTTAATAAATAAACAAAATAAAAAAAAACAAGGTTTCGAGGTATTTTGAGCTTGTTACGTAGAAAAAAAAAAGACAAAATTCATGACAATGACCAATTATAAGAAAACGAAAAGACATTAGTTAAAACATGTATTATAATTCTTTTTGAGCTTCTTAGGTACCAACACGAGAAAACTCATGAATAGCACTCTATATGGAGAAACAGAATAATATTACCAAAAATGTTTTTGATCTTAGGTACGAAAACGCCATAATGCTTGAAAAGAGAGAAAAAGAACAACAATACCAAAAACGTGTATTTTGAGTGTATTTCACATTGTTAAGTACTAAAACAGTAAACTGCATGCAAAACACCCTATATGAGGAAAGAAAACGAAACTTCCAGAAACGTGTATTTTGAGATATTACAAGCGTGCTAGGCATCTAAACGATGGAAAACATCCTATATGCGAAAACAAAACAATATTCTAACAAAACAATATTCTAACCTACTTATGTACCAAACCACTAAAAAACGTGCAAATAAAATTTATGGAGAAACATCATAAATTTTCCTAAAACGTATATTTTGAAAGTAACGTACAAAAATGACAAAATGTATGCAAAGCACTCTATATGGGAAAACGAAAATAAGAAACGTGTATTATGAGAGCTTTTGAGCTTCTTAGTTACCAAAATAGTAGGACGCATGAATAGCAATTAATATCGAGAAACATTACCAAAAATTATAAAAAAAAAACCGCGTATTTGTGTATTTTCAGATTATCAGGTATCAAAACACCAAAATACTTGCAAAGAGTAAAGAGTAAAAACAAACAACTTAAAAAAAAAAAATGTGTCTTTTGAGTCTTTTGATCTACTTACCAAAACGCTAAAAAATATACAAATCACAATTTACGGAGAAACGGAGTAACAATTATTTTTTAATGTTTTTTTTTCTGTTTGTTACGTATAACAACGCCAAAATGCATCCAAAGTATAAGGGGAAACAAAAAGACATTACGAGAAACGTGTATTAAGCGTGTTTTTTGAGCTACTTAGATACCTAAACAAAGAAACGCATCAATAGCACTCTATATGGAAAAACACATCATGACCAAAAACGTGTATTTTGAGTGTATTACACAGTTAGGTATCAAAACCCTAAAATACATGCAAAGGATCCTGTATGGGGAAAGGAAACGAGATTTTCAGAAACGTGTCTTTAGAGTGTTTATGAACGTTCTAGGCACCAAAACGATAAAAAGCCTAGAAATCACCTTATATGGTAAAGAAAAAACATATTACTAAAAAGTACTTTTTTTAGTTTTACACTGAAAACCATGTAAAAAAATAAACCTTCATGGAGAAACATCATAACTTTACCAAAAATCCTTAGGTACCAAAATCCTAAAACGCATTAATAGCACATTATATAGAGGAACAACAGCATTACCAAAAACATGTATTATAAGTGTTTTTTTTTTTTTTTAATAATTAGGTACCAAAACGCCAAAATGCATGAAAAACTCAACAGATGGCAAACAAAATTTACAGAAAAATGTTTGTCAGTGTTTTTACAGGTACTTACATACTAAAACGCTAAAATACATAGAAAAAACCCTTTATGGAGAATATCATTAACAAAATAAGAATACCTAAAACAACTATTTTGACTGCTTTTAAGCAGTAAAATACCGTATATGAGGAAAAGAAAAGGCATTACGATAAATGTTTATTATGGTTGTTTTTAACTTTCTTAGGTACGAAATCGATAAAAAGTAACAATAGAAGTTTATATGGAGAAACATATTATCATGACCAAAAACGTGTATTATGAGTGTATTTCACAGTTTGGTATCAAAATGTCAAAATACATGCAAAGCACTCTATATGGGGAAAGGAAACGAGATTTTCAGAAACGTATTTTTTTGAGTGCTTATGTGCGTTCTAGGCAACAAAACAATGAAAAGCACGGGAAACACTGTATATGGGAAAAGAAAGCAATGTTACAAAAGTCACTTTTTAATGTTTTTTTCCAGCTATTTATGTACCAAAACTCTGAAACAGTATACCTTTACTAAAAACGAGTATTTTCATTATTTTTGAGAGAGTTACGTAGAAAAATCCCAAAATGCAATGCATAGTACTCTTCATAAAGAAACGAAAAAGACATTACGAAAAACATGTATCGTGAGAGTTTTTGAGCTTCTTAAGTATCAAAACGCTAAAACGCATAAATATCGTTGTATACCAGTGGTTCTTAAACTTTTTCATGAGCGACCCTATTTGGAACATTTCATTCCTTCACGACTCAGAGTAAAGTTAAGAGAAAGAAAATGTACAATGATATATACACTTTATTTTGGAAAAAAAATAGATAATGTGTACAGCTTGTGTACAGCAGTCAGAGACACCATTACGTGGGGCCCAGGAGGAGGGAGGTGGGGGAAAGATGAACATACATAACAAAAGTAATTTGTGGTTAAAGAAGAATAATTCAATTAAGTAACTGAAATACACTGAAACACTAAAAGCATGATAATGTTCCTGTGTCCCTTCGACCCATCAAAATTGATCTCGCGACCCAACTTTGGGTCGCGACCCATAGTTTGAGAACCACTTTTGTATACGGAAAAACAGAATAAAAAAAAAATAAAAAAGTGTATTTTTAGTAGTTTACACATTATTAGGTACCAAAACGCCAAAATTCATTCTTTCTCGGAATGAGAACATTATCAAAAAACTATATTTTGAGGGTTTTTTTTTTTGCACATTCTTAGGTACCAAAACGCCAAAATGCAGGGAAAGCACCCTCAATTGTGAACTGATATTTCGTTTACAGAAATATGACTTTCGAGTGTCCTTTGAAGGCACAAGAACAATAAAAAGCATGGAAAACACTGTATTATGGAAAACAAAATTACTAAAACGTCTTTTGAGAGATTTTTTTTAGCTAGTTATGTTTTTTTTTTTTTTTTATGTAGGAAAGACACTGGCCAAGGACAACAAAAATCTAATAAAAAAAAATGCCCACTGAAATGCCAGTCCCATAAAAGGGCCAAAGCAGTGGTCAAAAATTGGTGGATAAGTGTCTTGAAACCTCCCTCTTGAAGGAATTCAAGTCATAGGAAGGTGGAAATACAGAAGCAGGCAGGGAGTTCCAGAGTTTACCAGAGAAAGGGATGAATGATTGAGAATACTGGTTAACTCTTGCATTAGAGAGGTGGACAGAATAGGGGTGAGAGGAAGAAGAAAGTCTTGTGCAGCGAGGCCGCGGGAGAAGGGGAGGCATGCAGTTAGCAAGATCAGAAGAGCAGTTAGCATGAAAATAGCGGTAGAAGACAGCTAGAGATGCAACATTGCGGCGGTGTGAGAGAGAAGCTGAAGACAGTCAGTTAGAGGAGAGGAGTTGATGAGACGAAAAGCTTTTGATTCCACCCTGTCTAGAAGAGCAGTATGAGTGGAAGCCCCCAGACATGTGAAGCATACTCCATACATGGACGGATAAGGCTTTCTATTCCGATGTACATAACGAGCTCAAATACTTTTTTTTTTTTTTTTTTTTAATGTTATTCTTTATAAAGGGTTTTTTTGCATGCGTTTTAGCATGTTGGGTATGTAAGCTCAAAACACTCAAAAGACACGTTTATCTTAATGCTGTTTTATACCCCGATGTTGGGAGATTTCTATGCCTTTTTGCGTGTTGGATCCTAAAACATTCATAAACACTAAAAAAAAAAAAAAATATATATGTTTCTAGAAATGATGTTTCTTTTCCCCACATAGGATGCTTTTCATGCATTTTGGCATTTTGGTACCTAACAATGTAAAAAAAAAAAAAAAAAAACTCAAAATACACCTTTTTTTGGGGGGGTAATGATCTATTTCTCCATATAGGAAGCTACTAAACTGTTTTTTTTTTCCGTTTTCCTACCTAAGAAGCTCAAAAACAGTCATTATACACGTTTCTCATAATCTCCTATCGTTTCCCCATTAAAGGAGGTGTCCATGCACTCACAATAAACGTTTTTGGTCTTTTCTTTTTTTTTTTTTTAATCTTTTTAAGTAAACTCCGTTTCCTTATAATGAGTTAAAAAAATATAAGCGTTTTGCAACCTATTTGAAAAAAATAAATAAATAAAATAAACGTTTATTGTTTGTTTATTGTTTTGTTTTTCATTATATAGTCCTCTTTACGCGTTATTGCGTTTTGACACCTTAGAAGCTCAAAAACACTCATTCTACACGTTTCAGTATGCTTTGCATGCATTTTGGTGTTTCGATACGTAACAAAGTGAAAAAAAAAACACTGAAAATAAACGCTTTGAGTAATGTTGCACTGTTTCTCTATATAGAGTGCTATTCACGCGTTTTAAAGTTTTAGTATCTAAAAATCTGAAAAACACATAATACACATTTCTTGTAATGTCTTTTCCTTTCCCCACATAGGGTGCTTTGAATATATTTTAGCGTTTTGTTACCCAACAATGTAAAAAGCACCCAAAACAGAAGTTTTTGGTAATGTTATTCTGTTTCTCTATATAAAGTGCTATTCATGCGTTTTAGCGTTTTGGTACTAAAGCTCAGAAACACTTATCATACACGTTTCTTGTAATATCTTTTCATTTCCGAAATAACGTACTTTACATGAATTTTGTCATTTTTTGTAAGTAACAAGCATAAATCATTAAAAAATACACGCTTTTGGTGATATTATTTTGTTTCTCCACGAACGGTGTTTTGCATGCCTTTTAACGTTTTGGTACGTAATAAATTCTGAAACACAAAACACTCAAAAGACGCATTTTTCGTAACTTTGTTTTGTATTCCAATGTTTTATATGTATTTTATCGTTTTTTGTGCCTGAGACTTTCAAAAACACTGATAATGTCGATTCGTTTTCCCATACGAAGTTCATTACATACATTTTTGCTTTCGGTATCTAACATTGTGAAAAATAATCAAAACACACGTTTTTAGTAATATTATTAAGTTTCTGTATATAGAGTGCTATTCACGCGTTTTAGCATTTTGTTACCTAAGAAGGTCAAAAACAGTTACAATACACTTTTCCGTTGATAAAGATTTGTTTCACGATATGAAGTACTTTGCATTTTTTCCTATTTTGTGTTGTTAACAAGATTAAGAACACTCAAAATACACATTTTTGGTAATGTTATACTGTTTCTCCACAAAGGATGTTTTCCATGCGTCTTAGCGATAAGGTACATAAAGATAAAAAACACTTAAATGACACGCTTTTGAAATGTGTTTTTGTGTTCCAGTATGCTTTCCATGCATTTTATTGGTTCGGTGCGTAACAGACTAAAAAACACTCAAAGACATTTTTCTTTGCATGTATTTTGGAGCTTTGGGACCTAACATTATGAAAAATACTCAAAAGAAACGTTTTCGGTAATGTTTTGTTCCTCCATATAGCGAAATATTGACGCATTTTAGAGATTTGGTATTTAAGAAGCTCAAGACACCTTTCTGGTAATATCCTTTCGTTTACCCATATAGTAAGCTTTCCATGAATTTGGCGTTTTGGTACGTAACATTATAAAAAAAATAAAATAAAATAAATAAATAAATAAAAAATTGACATTTTTAGTAATTTTGTTCTGTTTCTCTGTTTTAAAGTGCTCTTCAAGCGTTTTATCGTTTTTATACCTAAGAAGCTCAGAAACACTTGTAATATCGTTGTGATATCGTAATATCGTTTCGTATATAAAAACCTCAAACACTGAAAAAATATACGTTTTTGGTAAAATAAATCAATTTCTCCATGAATGGTGCTTGCATGGATTTTTTTCGTTTTCGTACGTAAGAAGCCGAAAAACACTCAAAAACACGTTTTTTTTTTTTTTAAAGACACTCAAAAGACATGTTTTTAGTTATTTCTATACTTTTTTTTTTTACCGTTTTGGTGCCTAAAACGATGAAAAACAATAAAATAGCAAGTTTCTGGCAATGTCCTTTCGTTTCACCATTGAAAGTTTTTTGCATGCATTTTTGAGTTTTGATACCTATGTGAAAACACACAAACGTTTTGATAGTATTGCTCTATTTCTACATATAGAGTGTTATTCAAGCGGTTTAATGTTTTGTTACCTATTGTAACAAACTCATAATAAACGTTTCTGGTAATTACTATTTGTTTTACTATATCAGGTATCTTGCATGCGTTTTCACATTTTTGTACCTAACAAGCTCAAAATTACTCAAAAAACACATTTTCAGTAATGTTATTCTGTTTGTCCATATAGGGTGTTTTCCATGCTTCCATACCTAAATAGCTCAAAAAGACCCAAAATATGTGCTTTTCGTAATATTATTATTATTTTTTTTCCATATAGAGTGTTATTCACGCATTTTTGCGTTTCTTTTTTTTTCATTCTTAAGAAGCTTAAAACAATAAAATAAGACGTTTGTGGATGTATCGTTTTATTTCACGATTTTTTTTTCTTTTTTTAGCGTTTTGGTACCTAACACTCTCAAAAGCACTTGAAATATTAATTTCTGATGTTGTCGTTTTGTTTCCCAATATAGGGTGCTTTTCGTGCATTTTTACGTTTTCGTGCCTAACATTATGAAAAACACTCAGAATACAAGTTTTTTAGTAATGTTTTTTTTTTTCTACATATAGAATGGTATTCACCCATTTTTGCGTTTTGGTACCTAAGAAGCTCAAAAACAATTATTATGCACAAGTCTCATGATGTCCTTTTGTTTCCTCATATAGAGTGGTTTGCATGCATTTTCGCGTTTTAATACACGTTTTTGATAGCTTTGTTATGTTTAAATGGTGCGCTTTCCATGCATTTTTAGCGTTTTGTTACTTAACAAGGAGAAAAACACTTAAAACACACGTTTTGTTCTCTTTCTCCATATAAAGTGCTGTTCACTTACTTGTTTTAGCGTTTTGTTATCTGAGAAGCTCAAAAACAATCATTATACACGTTTCTGGAAAAATCGTGTTGTTTCCCATCATGCTTTTCGGCGTTTTTATACGTAAGAAGTGAAAAAAAAAATCAAATTTAATGATTTTGGTAATATTATATTATGTTTGTCTATGAAGGGTATTTTGCATGCATTTGAGTATTTTACTATGAAAGAAGCTTTAAAACACACACACACACACAAAAAAAACACGTTTTTGTTAATGATGATTTTTTTCCTAAATAGGTTCTACACTTTTCTGGTAATGCAATTTCATTTCCCACCTAGAATGCTTTGCATGCATTTTGTAGTTTTGTTACCTAACTACAAAAAACAGTGAAAATACACGTTTTTCGTAATGTTTTTTTTTTTTATATCATATTGAATGATATTCACACGTTTAAGCATTTTGGTACCTAGGAAATAAAAAAAAAAAAACACTTATAATATACGTTTCTGATAACATCATTTTGTTTCATGATATAGGGTAATTTCCAAACATTTTGACGTTTTTTTACCTAACAATGTGAAATACTCTCAAGCTTTTTAGCATTTTGTTGCCTAAAACGCTCATAAACACTCAAAATGTTCAATTCTACAAATCTCGATTCCTTTCCCATATTGGGTGCTTTACAAGCATTTTGGCGTTTTGGTACCTAACAATGTGTCATACTTTAAAAGTACCCGGTTTTTTTTTTTTCGTAATGTTGTTTTCCTTCTCCATAATGAGTGCTTTGCATGCTTTTTTCGCGTTTTGGTACCCAAGAAGCTCAAAAACACTCGCAATACATGTTTCTCGTAATATTTTTTCGTTTCTCCATATAAAGTCATTTTTATGTACTTTTGTGTTTTTCTATGTAACGATGTCAAAAACTCTCAAAATCCCTTGGTTTTGGTAATATTATTATTTTCTTCTTTTTTTTTCCATTGAGGGTGTTTTTAATGCGTTTTAGAGCTTTGCTATGTAAGAAGAAGAAAACACTCAAAAGATATGTTTTGGGTAATATTGTTTTTCATAACTACATTGAGTGCTTTCCGTGCTTTCTTTTTAACGTTTTGATGCCCATTATGCACAAATACACTAGAGAGACGATTCTTGCAATGTTATTTTGTTTCCGCATATGAGGGGGCCTTTCCATGCATTTTGGTGCTTTGCTATCTAACAATATGAAAACATTATAATATCATATTTTTAGCAATGCTTATTTGTTTCACCATATAGAGTGTTTTTTTTCTTTCGTTTTGGTTCCTAAGAAGCTCAAAACACTTATAATACACGTTTCTCGAAATGCCTTTTCATTTCCCCATATAACGTATATTATATACGCAATAAGTTCAAAACCAGACGAAATACTTTTTTTTTTTTATAATGTTATTCTGTCTTTTCATAAAAGGTGTTTTGCATGCGTTTCAGTGTTTTGGTATGCATGAAATAGAAAAACACTAATAGAACACATTTTTTGTTGTTTAGTATTCCCATACAGGATGATTTCCATGCTATATAGTGTTTGGTGTCTATCAGGCTTAAAAGAAACGTTCCTCGTAATTTCGTTTTGTTTTCCCATATAGGAGGCTTTGCATATATTTTTTGGATTTTTTGTAACTAACAATGTGAAAAACACTATATATATATATATATATATATATATATATATATATATATATATATATATATATATATATATATATATATATATATATATATATATATATATATATATATATATATATATATATATATATATATATATATATATATATATATATATATATATATATATATATATATATATATATATATATATATATATATATATATATATATACACATGATTTTGTTAAGTTGTTCTCTATCTCCATATAGAGTTGTATTCATGCGACAGACAAAACACTGAAAATACTCGTTTTTAGTAATGTTACTGTTTCCATAAAAGGTGTTTTGCGTGCGTTTTAGCATTTTGTATGTAGCACAAAAAGATTTCAAAAGACTCGTTTTGTTTTCCCGTATAGGGTGCTTTCCTACTTTTTTTTTTTTAGCTTTTTGTTGTCTAACATGCACAAAAATACTCAAAAGATACGTTTCTTTGAATGTCGTTTCTTTTCCCATATAGGGTACATTACATTTTGGTACTTAACAGTGTAAAAATAAACAAAAAAAACATTCAAAATACACGTTTTGGGTAATATTGTTGTTTCTCCGCATGGAGTGTTATTCAGCGCTTTTTAGCCTTTGGGTACCTAAGAAGCTCAAAAACACTGCTAAAACACGTTTTTCGCAATTTCCTTTCGTTTTCCTATATAGGCTACTTTGCATTCATTTTGGCGTGTATGTACGTAACGAGCTGAAAAACACTCAAAATATCTGTTTTTGATAATGTTAGTCTGTAACTCAGTAAAGGAAGTTTTGCATCCGTTTTAGCGTTTTTTTACGTAAGTACTTCAAAACACTCAAAAGGAACGGTTTTGGTAATGTTATTTTGGTTTCCCATGTCGGGTATTTTCGATACATTTTAGCGTTTTGTTGCCAAACATGCACAACAACACTCATAAGATACGTTTCCTGCAATGTTATTTTATTTCATCGTAGAAGATACTTTGCATGCATTTGGGCGTTTCGTTATCTAACGGTCTGAAAACACAGAAAATACATATTGTCTTTCTATATGAAGTGCTATTCATGCGTTTCAGCGTTTTGGTACGTAAGAAGCTCAAAACACTCAAAATACACGTCTCTCGTAATGTTCTTTAGTTTCCGGATGTAGTGTACTTTCATACATATTTTGTGGTTTTGTACGTAACAAGATGAAAACACTGAAATGGATGTTTTTTGTTAAAGTTATTATTGTTTCTCCATAAAAAAAAAGCTGTTTTGCTTTTCGGTACGTAACTAGCTAAAAAGAAAAAAAATCTCTCAAAAGAAGTTTTGTTTTTCTTTTTTCTTTCTTTTTTTTTTTTTTTGCAAATACAGTGTTTCCCATGCTTTTTAGTGTTCTCGTGCCTTGAAAGGACACCCAAAAGTCATGTTTCTCTAAATGAAATTTCAGTTCACAATTGAGGATACTTTGTTTGCATTTTGGGGTTTCGGTACCTAAGAATGTGAAAAAAAATCCCTCAAAATATAGGTTTTTGATAATGTTGTTCTCTTTCCGAGAAAGAGTGCTATTCATGCGTTTTAGCGTTTTGGTATTTCAAGTTTTCCAGAATTCCAGATTTCAAGAATCAAGTTTTCCAGAAACATGTTTTTTGAATGTTTTGAACGTGTTAAGCAAAATAACGTAAAAAAAAAAACATAAAAATCAACCTATATGGGAAAACAAAAGAACTTCATGAATTAGATGTCTTCTAAACTTTCTTGAGCTTCTTACCTACTAAATCACTTAAACGCATGCAAAACAACCTTCTTGGAGAAACAGAATAATAAGTATATTTCACATTGTTAGGTACCAAAACGGCAAAAAGCATGCAATAAAGCCTACTTGAGGAAAGGAATCAAATTTTCCAGAAACATGTCTTTTGAATGTTTTCAATGTGTTCAGGAACAAAACGTAAAAAAAAAAGAAAAAAATGAAAATCAACCTATATGAGAGAACAAAACTTTTACAAAAAAGACCTTTTAAACGTTTTTGAGCTTTTTACATACTAAATCACTTAAACGCATGCAAAACAACCTTCTTGTAGAAACAGAATAATATTGCAAAACAATAGTATTTACAGCATTGAAATGCTTGCAAAAAACTCTATATGGGGAAACGAGAGAACATTACCAGAGACGTGTATTATAAGCGTTACTAAAATTCTAAAACACATGAATAGTATTTTATGTGGAAAACCAGAACATTAATGAAAATGTGTATTTTGAATGTTTTTACATTGTTAGTTACCAAAACGCGAAAATGCATATAAAGCCTCCAATATGAGGAAGCGTAACGACATTACCAAAAACGTGTCTTTTCAGTGTTTTTGAGCGTGTACGACACGAAAACGTTTTTTAACGTTTTCGTGTCGTACACGCTCAAAAACACTGAAAAGACACGTTTTTGGTAATGTCGTTACGCTTCCTCATATTGGAGGCTTTACATGCATGGAGTTCATCTTGTATGCCAATACAAAACAGAATTACGAAAAACGTGTCCTTTGGGTGTTTTCGATCTTCTAACGTACCAAAACAATAAAACGCATGCAAAACACACTTTATGGAGAACGATAATAACATTCCAAAAAAAAGTATTTTAAGTGTTTTCAGCTTGTTACGTTCAAAAACGTCAAAAGCATGGAAAGTACCTTATATGAGGAAACGAAAAGGCATTACGAGAAACGTGTATTTATGAATGTTTTTCTGCATCTTAGGTACAAAAACTTGAAATAGATTGAATAGCACTCTATATGTATGCAAATGCATGCACGCAAAATGAATGAATAGCACAATATATGTGGAAAGAAAATGGCGTTTCCACAAACGTGACTTTTTAGTTTTTTTGAGGGTATTATCCAAAAAAAAAAAAAAAAACGCTAAAGAACATATAAAGCATTCTATATACGAAGATAAAACATTATGAAAAACGTGTTTTTTTAGTGTTTTGAACTACTTACGTAACAAAACATTAAAACGCATGCTGTTTATGAAAAAAAAAATTTTTTCATCGTTTATGAGCTTGTTACGTACAATAATATCAAAAAGCATGGAAAGTACCTTATATGACGAAACGAAAAGACATCACGAGAAAAGTACCTTATATTATGAGTGTTTTTGAACATATTAGGTAAAAAAAAAACTCGAAAGCGTTGGAATAGAAATCTATATGGAAAATAGAACAGCATATCACAAAACATTTTTAAAGTATTTCATATTCTTATGTACTAAAATGACAAAATGTAGGTAAATCACCCAATATTGGTAAAATAAACAAGACTTAGAAATATGTCTTGAGTTTCTGTGAGCGTGTTAGGCACTAAAAAATTTGATAAGCAAGGAAAGCACCCTATGTAAGACAGCAAAACAACATTACCAAAAACGTTTCTTTTCAGTGTTTTTAAACTACCTACGTACAAAAACTCTAAAACGCCTCAAAAACCACGCTTTATGTAGAAAGAAAATAACATTACCAAATATAAGTATTTTGATTGTTTAAAGTTTGTTACGTATAAAGAGGGTAAAATCCGTGCACAGTACCCTAAATGAGGAAACGAAAAGCTATTACAAGAAACCTGTATTATTAGTGTTTTTGAGCTTCTTAAGTACCAAAACAATGAAACGCATAAATAACACTCTATATGAGAAACAGAACAACATTACCAAAAAAATGTAATTTGAGTGTATTCCACATTGTTAGCTACTAAAACACAAAAATACTAGCAAAGCACCTTGTACGTGGAAAGGAGGGGAGATTTCCATGAACGTGTCTTTTGAGTGTTTATGAGAGTACTAGGCACCAAAACACTAAAAAGCATGAAAATCATCGTATGTGAGAAAATAAAATAACCACCAAAAACGTCTCTTTTTAGTGTTTTTGAGCTGTTGGGGTACTAAAACGCTAAAATGCATGCAAAACTCTTTTTATGGAGAAACAGAAAAACATTACCGAAAACAATTATTTTGAGTATTTCGGATCTTGGTACGTAGAAAAATGGCAAAATGCATGGAAAGTACCTTGTATGGAGAAATAAAAATACATTACGAGAAATATGTATTAAAAGTGTTTTTGAGCTAGTTAGGTAGGAAAAAGATGAAACGCATAAAGAATTTTCTATATGGAGAAACGGAACATTCTCACTTTATTAGGTACCAAAACGACAAAAACTCTTACTTATATGGGAAAACGAAGCGACATTAAAAGAAACGTGTCTCTTGAGTGTTTTTTGAGAGTCTTAGGCACAAAAAGAGCTAAGAAACCTGAAATTTACTCTATGTGGCGATACAAACCATACGAAAAAATACGAATACGAAGATTCGAAAAAAAATTTGTCTTTTTAGTCTTTCTGGACTTCATAAGTACCAAAACGCTAAAAAATGCACGCAAAACATACTTTATGGAGAAACAGAGTGGCATTATCATAAATGAAATATTGTTTTTGTGCTTATTACGTAGAAAAACCTATATGGGGAAATGAAAAGTCGTTACGAGAAACACTTATTTCTCGTATGTGTGTTTTTAAGTTTCTTAAGTAACAAAACACTAAAAGCCATGAATAGCACTCTTTTTGGAAAAAAAAAAAAAATAGAACATTACCAGAAACGTGTATTTTTAATGTATTTCTTATCGTTAGGTAACAAAACATAAAAAAAAAGCATGGAAAAGCATCCTCAATAAAGAAAGAAAACTAGATTTCAAAAATCGTGTCTTTTGAGTGTTTATGAAGAAAAAGCACCCTCTATGAGGAAAAAATACAAAAAAAGTGACTTTTGCGTGTTTTCAACTACTTACATAGGAAAACGATAAAACACATGCAAAACACGGTATATGGAGTAACGCAATAACATTAGCAAATAAAAGTGTTTTGAATCTCTTCAGCTTGTTACGTACAAAAACTTACAAAAACGTACTGCTATATAAGGAAACGAAAAAGACTTTACGAGAAACGAGAATTTTGAGCGTTTTTGAGTTATCAAAACATGACGTGCTTTTTCTTCATAAACACTCAAAAGACACGATTCTTGAAATCTAGTTTTCTTTCCTTATTGAGGATGCTTTTGCATGCTTTTTGACGAAAATCAATGATTTTGAGTGTTTCTGAGATTCATACGAAAATAAACACCAAAATGCATAGAAAGTACTCTAGATGGGGCAACAAAAACACATTACGAGAAACATGTATTATGTTTGTTTTAGAGCTTCTTAGGTATCAAAAGGTTAAAACACATAAATAACTATAACTATAAGTAGAAACAGAACGGCATGACCAAAATGTGTATTTTTTTTTCTTCTTATTTTAGGGTACCAAAAAGCAAAAAAATGCATGAAAAGTCTCCTATCTGGTTAAACAATACGGCATTACCAGAAACGTCTTTTGATTGTTTTTGAGCCTGTTACGCAGCAAAACGATATATGGGAATACAAGATAACATTACGAAAAACGTGTATTTTCAGTGCTGTTGAACTTCATATGTAGCAAAAAGATATAACGCATGCAAAACACACTCTATGCAAAAAAAAAAAAAAAATGAATATAATTACTATTTTCGAGTGTTTTTAAGGTTGTTACGTAGAAAAACGGGAAAAAAGCATGTAAATTACTCTATATGGGGAAACGAAAAGGAATTATCAGAAACATGTAGGTATAATATTATTGTATGTATTTTATATTATGTAGGTATTTTGACCTTTTATGGTACCAAATCCCGAAAATGCGTTAATATCACTATTTCGAGAAACAAAACAATATTACGAAAAAGATGTAATTTCAGTGTTTTTCACATCGATTGGTAGCATTATGCCAAAATGCATGTAAAGCAACCTATATCTGTGAAAGAAACGCACTTTCCAGAAACGTGTCTTTTAAGTGCATGCGTGTTAGGCACCAAAACTCTAAAAAGCATGGAAAGCACCCTATATTGGGATAACAAAACAACTTTATAAAAAACGTGTCTTTTAATTGTTTCTGAGCTACTTACGTATCAGAACGTTAAAACGCATGCAAAACACCTTCATGGTGAAAAAAAAAAAAAAGCCTAACCAAAAATAAGTATTTTGTGTTTCCTTAAACTTGTTACGTATAAAAACACCAAAATGCATACAAAGTACACTATATGGGGACATCAAAAGACATTACGGTTGACGTGTATTTGAGTGTTTTTGAGCTTCTTACATACTAAAGCACTAAACACATGAATAGCACTAAATATGGAAAAACAGAACAACTTACCCAAAAACGTATTTTTGGAGTGTGTTTCACAGTGTTAGGCACCAAAACGTCAAAATGCTTGGAAACTACCCTATATGATGAAACAAAACGATATTATCGGAAAGTGACTGTTTTTAAGATTCTAAGGTACCGAAATGCTAAAACGTGTGAATAACATTGAATATGGAAAAATATAACGAAGAAAGTTTATTTTCACTTTTTTTTTTTTTTTGTTAGGTACCAAAACGACAAAATGCATGGAAAGCACTCTATGTGGGGAGATGAAATGACATTACCAGAAAAGTGTGCAACCTATTCGGGAATACAAATGAACATTAACAAAATCGTGTTTTTTTTGTGTTTTCAATCTTCTTTCATAACAAGATGCTCAAATGCATGCAAAATACCCTTCATGAACAAACGTAATAACATTACCAAAGTCTTGAATTTTTAATATTTTGAACTTCTTACGCATAAAAACGCCAAAATGCATGTAAAGCTCCCTATAATGGGAAACAAAACGATTTTACCAGAAACGAGTATAATGATTGTTTTTGAGCTTCACAGGTAGGAAAATGCTAAAACAAGTGAACAGCACTTTATATGAAGAAAAAAACAATAATACCAAAAACGTGGATTTTAAGTGTTTTTTTTTTTTTCACCTTATGCATGCAAGGCACGTCATTTGAAGAAAGAGAACAAAGTTACCAAAAACGTATATTTTAAGTGTGAGCTCGATAGATATCAAAACGCGAATATGCATGCAAACGAGGAAACGAAAAGACATTATGAAAATTGTGTATAAGTATTTTTGAGCTTCTTAGGTACTAAAAAGCAAAAAATGCGTTAATAGCACTCTATATGGAGAAACAGAAAATTATTACTGAAAACGTGTATTTTGAATGTTTTTTTTTTCCACAATGTTAGGTACCAAAACGTGAAAATACTCGAAAAGTACTATTAGTATATTGAGAGTATATTGAGAGTATATTGAGAAACTATCGACATTATCAAAAAAAAAATATTTTAAGAGCTTTTCAGCGTGTTAGGTACCAAAACGCTAGGAAAAAAAAAAAGAAACGTGAAATAAAACGATACTTCTAGAAATTTCAGTTTTCATTATTTTTAAGCTTCTTGGGTACCAATAAAAAAAAAACGCAAAAGCGCCTGAATAACATTATATATGGAAAAGAAAAAAAAAACAGCATTACAAAAAAAAAAAAAACGTATTTTGAGTCTTTTTGAACTTCTTAGTTATCAAAACCTTAAAAGCATGCCAAACACCCTATATTGACAAATATAATAACATTAACAAAAAAAATGTATTTTGAGAAATTTTGAAACCTGTTACATACAAAAATGGGAAAATGAATACAAAATACCCAATATGGTAGATCAAAACTTAATTACCAGAAAAAGTTTCTTATGAGTGTTTTTCACCAAAGGTAAGAAACCGTTAAAACGCGTGATTAATACTCTATATGCATAAAAAGAACAACATTACCAAAAACGTATTTTGTTTTTGTCTTTTTTCATAAAACGCCAAAATGTATGCAAAGAACTTTTTTCATCGTTTTAGACACCAAAACGCTAAAAAGTATGGAAATAACCCCCCTCAAAAGTGTCTTTAAAGAAAAAAAAAACTTGTCTTTTGAGTGTTTTTGAGCTACTTACGAAAATACAAAAATGCATACAAACACTATTTATTAAGAAACAGAATAACCTTACCAAAAACATTTTTTTTTCATTGTTTTCTTTTTTTTTTTTTTTTTTTTTTTTTTTTACGCACGAAACGATATTACAATATTACAAGTGTTCCTGAGCTTCTTAGGTACAAAACGCTGGAAGAGCATTTTACATGGAGAAACAGAACAACATTCCTAAAAATGTCTATTTTGAGTGTTCTTACAATGTTACGTACCAGAACGCCCAAATGCATGGAAAGCACCGTATATGGGGAAACGAAAGGATATTACGAGAAGCGTGTATTGTGTTTTTGAGCTTCTTAAGTACCAAAACTCTAAAATGCGTCAATACTACGCTATATGGGGCAACAAAACAACCTTTTTTCTCACAATCTTAAGTACCAAAGCGCCACGGTGAAATGCCACGGTGTGGATGTTATTCTTTTATGATTGCTTTTGCTTGTTGTTCTTGTTGTTGTTGTTGTTGTTGTTGTTTGGTCTTATTGCATGTTTGTACTCTTTATTGTTCCTGCTAATGTGATTGTAAGTGTTTTTTTTTGTTGTGTTTGTTTGTTTGTTTTGTTGTTGTTGTCGTTCCTGGTTATTTAGAAAATATAGATGTAAATGCCAATGACACCGTGCAGAGCATAAAGAATAAAAAACAAGGTCTCCATCGTTACAAATACTGAACTATTAAAACTTACAGCTTACAAGATACGACGCGGAAATAAAAGGACACAAACCAGCTACACTACAATGATGGTGCCGATGACGATGATGACGGTAATAACAATAATTATAATGTTAATAATAATAATAATAATAATAACAATAATAATAATAACAATAATAATAATAATAACAATAATAATAATAATAATAATAAAAATAATAACAACAACAACAGTACCACTTCACTACGTTTCGCCTCACGCGGGGAGCAGGGGTTGGAGGGGCACAGGTCTTTCTTCTTTTTCATGCAGTATTCTTTTTTATACCTATGAAGCATAAACACACTTCCAGCCTCCGCTGGTCCCCCCTACCCTCTCTCTCTTAATCCTTCCCGACGCCGCCCTTCCTCCCAGTCGGAAGCTTTCATCCTGCTGATAGGTAGTAAAGCCTGTGTGAAGAAGTGAGTGCTTCACCAACTTTTTTCAGTGACATAATTTGATTGATGTCTATGTTGAGAGTGGACGTGAATTACGAATAAAGCAATCCGTGGTTCTCTGGGCTGAGTCATTCTCGTGCTGCAGGATGGACAGGTGTAATGGTGTGTTGCTGTTATTGTTGTTGTTGTCGGTGGTGGTGGTGGTGCAGCACAGGGTAGGGTTCCAGAAGGCTGCTCCATAACCAAGGAATTCCTGCCTCTGTAAAGTTCTCTGATCTTACCTACTGCTATTTGTACTCCACGACATACTCCCACAAGTCAACAGTTATCTAATTATCACTGTGGGATGAACGTTCACATTAGAATGAGCAGCAGTTTTTCTTATAGAACTTTTGGTGCTGCATGAACACAGGAAGGGAAATGATGTGTTCAAATATATCTTGTTTACCGTTGGGGTTTCATGGCGTAGTGACAGTCTTGGGAACCCAGTGTGTGTGGGATGCCAGCGGTCATATCCCATACAAAATACAATAAATAAATAACGTCATGAAAATAATTCACATCCTAGTTCTTTAATACATACTGGCGTGAACATAAGGTGGTTAAATAGAGCAACTTTACAAAAAAGATGGGGAAGATGGGGAAATAGACCAACTTTAAAAAAAAGAAAAAGGGCCCTCGTGGCCCAGTGGGTAGAGTGATGCACTTTGAGTTTGGCGTGAGGGAAGTGAGGGGCGCGTAGGTTCGAACCCCCCTCTCGGAACTCACAAAAACCTTGAAAGAGCATCCCTCCATCACCATGTGTGATGGAACTGCCCACGGGGAGGAGGGGAGGTGAGTGCGCAGCACCTCCCTACCCCTCCCCAGGGGAGGAAGGCACCGCCTTACCGGCCCCCGGGAGAGCAAGGGAGGTGAGTGCACAGCGCTTCCCTTCTCTCCCCTACCTAACCCTGGCAAGTCTACGGACTACCAGGCAAAAAATAATAAAAATAAAAAAAAAGATAAAAAAAAGAAAAAATAAATAAATAAATAAAGGTAAGTGCATAGCACTTCTCTTCTCTCCACCTAACAGGAAAAAGATAGAAAAACAAATAAATAAAGAAAAAACAAATAAATAAAGAAAGAAAGAATTAAGGTGAGTGCATAGCACTTCCCTTGTCTCCGGCAAAAGATAGAAAAAAATAAATAAATAAAGAATTAAGGTGAGTGCATAGCACTTCCCTTGTCTCCTAACCTACCACGCAAAAAAAAAAAAAATAAATAAATAAAAAAAAAATAAATAAAAAAAAAAAAATAAATAAATAAATGAAAATAAATAAAAACCTCCTTACCACCTCGGACCTCGGGAGAGCAAGGGAGGTGAGTGCACAGCACTTCCCTTCTCTCCCCAAGTCTACGGACTGCCAGACTAAAACGAATAAAATATATATAGGTATAAAAAATAATAATAAAAATAATAAAAAAAAGTAAAAAATAAGTAAATAAAACAAGAACAATAAAACTCCTACTCCATCCTCAATAAAACTGACTGAGTCTGGCAATCAACAACAAATAATAAAAATAAAACAATACCAACTGACTGACCCTGACAACCCCAAAGACCACCACCCACCTGGGAAGCACGGGAGGTGAGTGTGCAGCACCTCCCTACCCTTCCCAGTCTCCCAGTTTGACTTTGACCACCAATCTGACTCATCCTACCAACTCCAAAGAGCAACTCCAACTCTACAGACCACCACCACCACCACCCTTCTGATCTCGGCAAGGTGAGTGCGTAGCACTTCCCTGGACTGACCCTGACTGACTGACCCTGGCAACTCCAAAAACAACCAACCTGACTGACTTACAGATATGTAATCACCTAACTGACTGGCCCTGGGGAGCATGGGAGGTGAGTGTGCAGCACCTCCCTACACTTCCCAGTCTCCCAGTTTGACCTGACTCATCCTGGCAACTTCAAAGAACAACTCCAAATGTACAGACCAACAGTACCTCCTACTCTGTGTCCCACTCTGACCCTGATCCATACATCCCTACATCCTACCCTGTCCTGGCTAGGTGAGTGCGTAGCACTTCCCTACCACCTGCCTTACTGACCCTGGCAACCATAAAAACAACCAACCTGACTGACCTACAAATCTTACTGTAATCTGGCAACAGACCACCAAACTCACTGACTCTGGGGAGCATGGGAGATGAGTGTGCAGCACCTCCCTACCCTTCCCAGTCTCCCAGTTTGGCTTTGACCACCAATCTGACTTATCCTACCAACTCCAAATGTACAGACCACCACCACCGCCCCTCTGATCTTGGCAAGGTGAGTGCCTAGCACTTCCCTTGACTGACTGGGCCTGACTGACTGACCCCGGCAACTCCAAAAACAACCAACCTGACAAATGTTACAAATGTAACCTGGGGAGCATAGGAGGTGAGTGTGCAGCACCTCCCTACCCTTCCCTACCCTTCCCAAAATAAATGAAAAATAAAAAATAAATAAAAACAAAAATAAATAAAGTAAAAACAATAAAACTCCTACTTCCCCCTCAATAAAATGACTGAGTCTGGCAATCAACAATAAATAATAAAAATAAAACAATACCAACCTGACTGACCCTGACAACTCCAAAGACCACCACCCACCTGGGAAGCACGGGAGGTGAGTGTGCAGCACCTCCCTACCCTCCCCAGCCTCCTAGTTTGACTTTGACCACCAATCTGACTCATCCTAGCAACTCTAACTGTACCGACCACCACCAGTACTCCCCACCCTGGCAACTGATCCTGGCAAGGTGAGTGCGTAGCACTTCCCGTGACTCATCCTGGCAACTCCAAAGACCCACCATCCTGACCGCCCCTGGGAAGCACGGGAGGTGAGTGTGCAGCACCTCCCTACACTTCCCAGTCTCCCAGTTTGACTTTGACCACCAATGTGACTCATCCTACCAACTCCAAATGTACACACCACCATCACCACCCCTCTGATCTTGGCAAGGTGAGTACGTAGCACTACCCTTGACTGA
>NC_087157.1:19490827-19500827 GCF_035594125.1 Scylla paramamosain | reverse complement strand
ATTAATCTACATAACGGTAAAACACAGTAAAGGATAAATAGACATATAAACTAGAAGATCTGATATTTCTTACCTAAAAAAGACCTCAAGTGAATATTCCCATTATTGTGGAAAGATTTTTGTAATTGCATCTTTCCTTTCTTCACTCATATTCGTATATACAATATATATATAATATATATATATATATATATATATATATATATATAGTATATATATATATATATATATATATATATATATATATATAATATATATATATATATATATATATATATATATATATATATATATATATATATATATATATATATATATATATATATATATATATATATATATATATATATATATATATATATATATATATATATATATATATATATATATATATATATATATATATATATATATATATATATATATATATATACTATATATATATAACGAGTATATATATATATATATATATATATATGGGGAGTAGTGTACAGATCACCGACCAGTACAAAGGAAATTAACACCTCACTGTGGCAGGAAATAAATAGAGCAGGCAGGTACAGTCAGGTATGTGTGGTAGGAGATTTTAATTTTAGGAATATCGACTGGAGTCTGATGGTGGGTAACAAGGAAGCACAGGAATTTCTTCAGGTAATTCAGGTAGTCGTAGAACCCACAAGGGGGAATAATATTCTAGATTTAATTCTTACTAACAGGGAGGAAGCAGTCACGCAGGTAGAGGTTGGAGGACAGCTAGGTAACAGTGACCATAGGGAAATTAGGTACAATTTAAAATAGGAAGAAATTTTTAGAAGTAAAAAAACTTGTTAAATACCTGACTTTAGGAGAGCAGATTTTAAGGAATTAAAAAGGTACTTCCAAGGAGTTGACTGGCAACGGATGCAGGGTGAGGTCAGGTCCGGGACTGAGTTGAAAGAGATAAAGCAAGATGTGAGAGGTGAGGTGAGGTGAGAGGGTGTAGGACAAGAGGAGGTAAGATGTGTTTGGAAGGGGCGGAGGAGAGAGGGAGGGGTATATGGGTGTGAGTATGGTGGAATGTCAGTTCATGCTGAAATGAGAGAGGCGAGGTCGAGGCGAGTAGATGAGGGAGTAGAGAGGATGGTAGGGGCCGAGATGAGGGAATTAGGTGAAGTAAATGTAGATGAATTGTATAAATATTTCGTAGATAAAGTTCATATAGGTCAGTTAGCATATATCCCGTATAGGGCAATAAGATCACAGAAAAATTATCCTAAATGGATGACTGCTTTGTTAAAACATTATATAGGGTGAAAGAGAAGTATATATAAGAAATTAAGGGCAGGTGAAGAAGTTTTAAGGTCACAATATAATGAATTAGTTAGAACAGTCAGGAACTTAACGAGGAAAGCTAAGGGCAATTATGAATTAAGTGTAGCCAGTCATGTGAAGACAGACCCCAAGGGATTTTACCAGGAATAGAGGACGAAGAATAAGGATACTATAGGTCCATTAAAGGCATCAGATGGGGAGCTGGTTAGTTCTGAGGAGGAGATTAGTAAAATTCTGAATGAGTATTTTTTATCTGTCTTCACCCAGGAAAACATGCAGGATATGCCAGATAGTGAACAGATGTTTAGAGCAGATGAGAATCAGAAGCTGACAGATATTTCCCTAACTAGAGAGATAGTGGAAGAAGAGATAGATATGCTAAAAAAAAATTCAAGACACCAGGACCAGATGAAATATATCTCAGAGTACTTAAGGAATGGAAAGAGGTTATTAGTGAGCCGTTAGTTTCTGTCTTTAAGAAATCACTTGAGTCAGGTGAGGTACCAGTAATGTGGAGGCAGGCTAATGTAGTACTCATCTTTAAGAAAGGAGATAAAACTTTAGCATCTAACTATAGATCTGTCAGCTTAAATTCAGTTATAGGTAAAATATTAGAGTCAATAATAGCGAGGAACATTAGGTAACATTTAGACAAACATAACTTGATAAATCATTCACAGCATGGCTTCACGAAGGGGAAGTCTTGCATGACAAACTTGTTAAGTTTTTAGAGTAAGGTGTACGAGGCAGTAGATAATGGTAATATGTATGATATCTTATATCTGGACCTTACTAAAGCACTTGACAAGGTACCCCATGAAAGGCTCCTGAGAAAGGTTAGGGCACACGGGATAGATGGGAAGTTGTTAGGCTGGATAGGGTCATGGCTTAGCGACAGGCGAGAAAGAGTTGTAATAAACGGCTCGAAATCCGAGTGAGGTCATGTAATCAGTGGGGTTCCACAGGGATCAGTATTTGGGCCATTGTTATTTCTAATATATATCAATGACTTGGATAGTGGAATTAGTAGTGATGTTAGTAAATATGCGTATGACACAAAGATAGATTAATTAGATCAGAAACGGGTGCCTTCCCTCTTGCAGGCAGATTTAGATAGGATGAATGAATGGACGGACATATGGCAAATGCAATTTAATATCAATAAATGCAAAGTACTTGGCGTAGGTAGAGGAAACCCACACAGTACGTACACATTAAACGAACAATCTCTGGTAGTTACAGGGTACGCGAAAGATTTAGGAGTTATAGTTAGCTCTGAACTCCGTCTAGGAAAACAATGCATAGAGGCCAGAAACAGGACAGATAGGGTACTAGGATTCATTTTTAGGAGTGTTAAAAGTTGAAGGCCGGAAGTAATATTAATGATATTCTTGACGCTGGTCAGACCTCATCTAGACTACGTTGTGCAATTCTGGTCCAGAAGACCAGGGAAGATATAGGTCTATTAAAATCAGTACAAAGGAGAATGACAGAAAGGATACAGGGGATGAGGAGTATTCCTTACGAGGCGTGATTGAAGTTATTAAATTTACATTCTTTAGAGAGACGTAGGTTAAGAGGGGACGTGATAGAAGTCTTTAAGTGGTATAAGGGTTATAACAAGAGGGATGTAAGCGAAATTCTTTGGATCAGCATCCAGGGTAAAACAAGAAATAGCAGGTTCAAGCTTGGAAAATTTAAGTTTAGGAAGGAGATAGTAAAAATTGGTTCTTGAATAGAGTGGTAGATGAGTGGAACGGACTCATTAATCATGTTGTTAGTGCTAGGACATTAGAGAGCTTTAAGAGAAGATTAGACAGGTTTATGGATGGGGATAATAGATGGAAATAGGTAGGTATATTTCATAAAGGGACTGCCACGTGTAAGCCTGGTCGCTTCTTGCAGCTTCCTTTATTTCTTATGTTCTTATGTTCTTATGATAGCCAGTCTTGGTTGACACCATCAGACTCAGACACTTTTTTTTTTTTTCTTTTTGTCTTTAGGGTCTAACACAGTCCTCTGATTTTGTGTTTGTCTTGTCGGATGCAGCAGCGGCGGGAGCTTTTTCCTTCCTCGCGGCCAGACGACGCGGACTGGCTTTTTCCTGCTCCTCCTGACACACTCACAGTTTACCGGTGAGTGAAGGGGACGGAGCTGTTTTTGTAGCGCAGTGTACGTCCTTCCATTTTTAGGTTGACATTTAAGTGAAGCCTGTCATGCTTGCCTATGTTTTTCCATGTGCATGTAAGGTAAGGCTGCTTGGCAAAGTGTCTGTCTCACTGCAGACACTTGCTTTATGCTGTACTGTAATAAACAAGTAATTTCTCAATGTAAAGGAAACAGTGAGTCACAAAAGTGCCTCTCTGTACGATGTGGTAATGAAAAGCAGAATATGAAATAAATAGATAATAAATAAGTGAATAAATAAATAAATCAATAAATGGACGAATTAATGCATACCCTAGAGAACATTTCATACCTGCTGAGCTTACCATAGCAAATACACTGATATGCTACTAAAAATGCACACAAGTATATGAAGATGGAAAAAAAATGTGGGAAGTCTGTCTTGTGTTGTTATTTCTATGGCTACTGCTCTTCAGAATTTGCCATCAGCATGCGTCTCTCCTTCCCCACGCTGACGCTACACAAGACTTTCACCTTTATTCAGTTCCCTTTCAATAGTCCAGGAGTCAAGCAATATCTTCATTCTTTCATCCCTTTCATTGGTAAACTCTAGAATTCTCTGCCTGTTTCTGTTTTTTCCCCTTCCTGTGACTAGTTGTTTTAAGAGTATTGAGGCACTTCCAGAAACATATTTAGTTTTTTTTTTATTGACTTTTATTTATTTATTTTTTTTTTTTTTTGTCTGTATGTATGGAAACGGCAACTGAAGAGATTTTTTTTTCTTCCTCTGTTTGCCATTCGCCAAGAAGATATGAGAGCGTGAGTATAAATAATGGCTATATGGAAATGTAAGAATACCATTTTATACTTACTCTAAATTAAACATGTATTGCATTGTTTACTCCAGTTTACTCAAGTTGAACCGTCCAATATCTTTTGCATCTAAATGATTTTTGTGTTCAGCTATTTGAATTTTTTTTTTCCAAATGCAGCTCCATGTTTTTAAGAAGCACAGAGGGTTGGAGAAAGACAAATCTTTCCTGAGTCTTAATAGGTGAATGTTAATAACAGTAGTAGTAGCAGTAGTAGTAGTAGTAGTAGTAGTAGTAGTAGTAGTAGTACTACTACTACTACTATTACTACTACTACTACTACTACTACTACTACTACTACTAGTAGTAGTAGTAGTAGTAGTAGTAGTAGTAGTAGTAGTAGTTGTTGTTGTTGTTGTTGTTGTTTTTATTGTTGTTGTCGTTGTTGTTGTAGTAAAGAGCAGGATTATTATCTGGAGTGACACCAATTCAGTTTTTGTATAATTTGTATTTTCTTACTATTATTCCACACCTTGTCAATCCACGCAAGGAAAAAAAGAAAAGCAAAAAAAGAAAACGTATATTAAAAAAGTGAGAGGCAAGACCAGCAAGTGAAACACGCCCTGCCTTCTCCATAGACTTGACGTGTTTACTGCCGCGCTTCCTGCCTGATAATTATACAGTCTTACGCTGGAGGCGCTTAATGTGGTGCATTTGTATGAAAGAATTTACTTTTTGCCATGAATCTCTCTCTCTCTCTCTCTCTCTCTCTCTCTCTCTCTCTCTCTCTCTCTCTCTCTCTCTCTCTCTCTCTCTCTCTCTCTCTCTCTCTCTCTCTCTCTCTCTCTCTCTCTCTCTCTCTCTCTCTCTCTCTCTCTCTCTCTCTCTCTCTCTCTCTCTCTCTCTCTCTCTCTCTCTCTCTCTCTCTCTCTCTCTCTCTCTCTCTCTCTCTCTCTCTCTCTCTCTCTCTCTCTCTCTCTCTCTCTCTCTCTCTCTCTCTCTCTCTCTCTCTCTCTCTCTCTCTCTCTCTCTCTCTCTCTCTCTCTCTCAGCTCGAATTATGATTTCACTGAGTGGTTTAAGAACATATTCACATGTTATTCATGAGCCATCACATCCAGCAGCAAGCAGGCAGCAGGCAGTAGGAGAAGGAGGAGGAGGAGGAGGAAAGAACACAGAGGAATACAAAGGAATGCAACGGAAGACCAAACCTTGAGTTACTGACGAGGCTGTTTGGATAATTATTCTACATTTATTATTATTGGGAGATACAGGATAGTACAGAAGGTTCCTCCCCACCAATCTCTCCAGCAGAAGCTGACAAGTTACAGGAATTGATACCAAGTGGTATAGAAAAACCACATAGAACTGGAGAGAATAGTGAGGGAAAGAGTTGTGGTCTGTCTACTTTTGTTTGTGAGGGAGAGTGTAACTGCATGATAGTTGTGTGATGTGGTGTGTGCGTAGCGCAGGTGAAGGCACAGTTTGGTTGTTGAGGGGTGGTGCAGCATCCTTGCGTTGCGCTTTCCAGGGAGGCGGCAGTCAATCAGGCCACAGCTTCGGTCACTGTGTTTGTGTACCTTCCCTTTAGGGCTGGATTCACAGGTTATCGCCTGCAACTTTGACCTCTAGTACTTAAAATCACAAAGTTGATTAATAACATGAGAATGCGGACGAAGAAAATGAGGATTACAACATGTGATTACATAGGATAACCAAAACAAACACTCCCACAGGTCTTTACATATCGCTTTGGAATTAATTTAGATTAACTACCCTTTAGTAAAGGAAGCTAGAGCAGTGTATGACTGCCAAACCGACACGCCCTCGTGCTTGTGCTGGCGTGGGAAAACCATCGTGCAGTGTGGGAAAAACTGGCTGCGTTTTGATTGGAAAGAATGAAGTGAGATTCTATTATTATTCCTATGCAAAAAAATTGAGGAGGAGGAGGAGGAGGAGGAGGAGGGTAATAACAGCATTAGTAAAAACATCCACTTCAAACACCCCTTTGTCTGTGCCTTTGGACGCACAAATTACCTCAGAATGTTACATCATAATGAATAAGACAAGTGAAGAAACTTGCTTTCTTTTGAATACCGTCTTTTCGGAAATGTTGATTTTTTTTTTTTGTGCAAAAGACAAAAAAAAAAAAAACGTACAATTTTTAATAGAGTGAAAAAATCTACAGTTCACCCTAAGGAGGAGTAACTGAAATATTACGAACTATACCACTAACACCACCACTACCACTACTACTATCACCACCACCAGCACCACCACCACACCTCACTCTCAACTTCTCCCATTTTCACGAATTCCTTTCTTCTCTTCCCTCACTCCACCATCCTTCATCCTCTCTCCCTTACGTTCAATCCCTCCTTTCGCCGACATAATGCTTGCAACAGATGCCCCTCCTCTTCCTCCCCCTCCTCTTCCAGTCCCGTAGCATTAGCAGGGCCTTGTCTCCCCTTATAAGCAGGGATGCTTAGTGGAACATGTCGAAATAGCGTTGCCTAGCCGCCGCCGAGTATAGGAGTGTATTGAGGGTGCATTATCTCGGTACAGTGGCGGTGAGCGGGGAGATGGGTCGGTGAGTATGTTCAGGCGCAGATAGAGAAATGTGTTATTGGTCTGACGAATTGATTAATGAATAGGTATCTGGTTGAACAGGTAGATTTACAGATAGATGGCTGGATAGGTAAATGGTTAAATAGATCGACTGGCTGATAAATAGATTGATATATAGTTGGACAGATGGATGGATAGATAGATTGATAGATACATGAATAAATGAATAGGTATATAAGTAGATATAAATATATATAGATGGGAAGATAGACAGTTCAGTAAGTAGAAAATAGATTAGATAAATAGACAGACAGACATATAGACAGGGATAATAGTACATAGGTGGGAAAATATGTTGATAAATCCCCGTTGATTGATAAGAAGGTGGAAGTATTAGATAGGGAAAGATATACAGATAAAACATCGACGAATGGGTAGGTAAGTGAAGAAACACAGGATGGTTGAAGAGCAATATACATAAACAAATAAGAAGAAAGTGGAAGTGTAAGCGATGAATCAGATAAAGAGAGAAATTAGCTGTATATTGATGGACAGAACATATAGAAATGCAACTGTAAATCATGGTAAACAAACTAAGATAAATAAAGGTATGTACTATGTTAGAAGGAAATGACATTAGAGAGTCAGCCAGCACATCAGACATTCAGAAAGCAGGACAGACAAAGACACATAGACACACTGACTGATGGGTGCATATGCCAAATGAAATAGTAAACAAACATTCATATATAGAATCATTACAAATAGACAAATATCAGAAACTTTGAGGCAGACAGATTGAATTTCGCATAACGAAAATATTTGTATGTTCATGTTTGGTAACTTACACACGAGCAATGGATAAAAAAGAGAGATTTTACATATAAACCTGTAGAAACAAAGGAAAGCAAAACATTATAAAACAAAAAAGACGCATAAAAAAAATTATTCCTCCTATCTGTGAATCACATTGCAGACAGAGGCGCCCACACACACATAGACACACACACACACACACACACACACACACACACACACACACACACACACACACACACACACACACACACACACACACACACACACACACACTTTCCTGTCGCCAAAAATACACACAATTCTCCTGCTACTGTATGAATTACCTTACTAGAAATTAAAAATGCATAAATGTTATGAATTTTGTATATTGTTGTGTGGATCACTGGAATTGTGTTGAAACCATGGAGAGAGAGAGAGAGAGAGAGAGAGAGAGAGAGAGAGAGAGAGAGAGAGAGAGAGAGAGAGAGAGAGAGAGAGAGAGAGAGAGAGAGAGAGAGAGAGAGAGAGAGAGAGAGAGAGAGAGAGAGAGAGAGAGAGAGAGAGAGAGAGAGAGAGAGAGAGAGAGAGAGAGAGAGAGAGAGAGAGAGAGAGAGAGAGAGAGAGAGAGAGAGAGAGAGAGAGAGAGAGAGAGAGAGAGAGAGAGAGAGAGAGAGAGAGAGAGAGAGAGAGAGAGAGAGAGAGAGATTGGATGTCTTGCAACACAATACACATGCGTATATATCGTGCACATTATTCTTCCTCTTTCTTTTTTCTTTCTTGCGACATTTGGAAAAAGCAAATGTTGAGATATTATGTGTGTGTGTGTGTGTGTGTGTGTGTGTGTGTGTGTGTGTGTGTGTGTGTGTGTGTGTGTGTGTGTGTGTGTGTGTGTGTGTGTGTGTGTGTGTGTGTGTGTGTGTGTGTGTGTGTGTGTGTGTGTGTGTGTGTGTGTGTGTTTGTGTGTGAAATAATAGACAAACGGACAGACAAACAGATACATTGCAATACACAAAATTGCACATAAGCTGGGGACAGAGACTCCCAACCAATCACGCACCCACCCACACAAGACAGACAGAAGGTCAAAGATATACTGATATACGTACTGACATACATTCTTCATCTCTTCGGTCAATATGAAGACGCTACACGAACTTACATATTGTCCTGTGCGTCTCGAAGGAGTAACGCCGGGAGATGACAACGTCCGCCCTTTACTGCTCAGGGAAGCACAGGGACTGAGTGTGTTGCTGGCAGTTTGTTGCAGTTTTAGGATTCCCGAAGGCTGACGAAGATTTTTAAAAGTAGGAATGTATTGAGAGAGAGAGAGAGAGAGAGAGAGAGAGAGAGAGAGAGAGAGAGAGAGAGAGAGAGAGAGAGAGAGAGAGAGAGAGAGAGAGAGAGAGAGAGAGAGAGAGAGAGAGAGAGAGAGAGAGAGAGAGAGAGAGAGAGAGAGAGAGAGAGAGAGAGAGAGAGAGAGAGAGAGAGAGAGAGAGAGAGAGAGAGAGAGAGAGAGAGAGAGAGAGAGAGAAATGAAACAAACATAAAATCGGAGAGAATGAAAAAGAAAGTTTAAAGTAAAAAAGAATGAAAAAAAATGCTTCAAACGTATAGATAAGTAAATGTATATACATGCTGACACACACACACACACACACACACACACACACACACACACACACACATTGACAGTCATAGCACCACACAAAAAAGAAAAAAAGCCAGAAAATAACAGAAAGAAGTGAAAAAAAGAAAACATTGAAAGACATAAGCCGGAGTGAACAAGTGACATCAGGAAGAGAATGTAATCTAATATTAGTAGGTGCCTGAAGTTACTCGGAGAATGACATCATACTTAAAGGAAAGTGATGAAAGAAAATAGCATGCTTTAACTTGGAAAAAAAAAACTGCGGTAATGAACAAGGAAAATATGAGGGAATAAAGCACTAAAGTGGTAAAATGTGTAGCAGATTGAAAGAAAAAAAAATGAAATTAAGTGCTAAAAATGGGTGATGCCTACTTAGAGAGAGAGAGAGAGAGAGAGAGAGAGAGAGAGAGAGAGAGAGAGAGAGAGAGAGAGAGAGAGAGAGAGAGAGAGAGAGAGAGAGAGAGAGAGAGAGAGAGAGAGAGAGAGAGAGAGAGAGAGAGAGAGAGAGAGAGAGAGAGAGAGAGAGAGAGAGAGAGAGAGAGAGAGAGAGAGAGAGAGAGAGAGAGAGAGAGAGAGAGAGAGAGAGAGAGAGAGAGAGAGAATGTGTCTTTCCTGTCACCTCAGATAAGAATCTATATATTTTTTACGATATTTCATTGGCGCTGAAGAACACAGACAATGAAAAAAGTAATATGACGGTTCTTTCCTTCATATTTATTTCTAATGACATTTTATGA
>NC_087157.1:19403327-19485827 GCF_035594125.1 Scylla paramamosain | reverse complement strand
ATGCATGTGATCCGCCCACAGGCGTGGTGCTTGATACAGAAGCCAGTCAGAGGGTAGGGGCAGTTTGGAGGCGGAGCGTTAAGTGGGCGTAGGCTGACTTGTCCTTCTTAGTGCCTCACGCCTCCTGGCCTACTTTCTCTTTCAAATCCTTTCTCTGCCTTGCTCGTGCTATCATTACCGTTAATCCCTCCTTGACCCAGGCTGCCTTCCCAGGTTGTAGGGCCGTCTTCCTGTTGTGGAGTGCTTGGGTCCTGTGTCCTTGTTTGTGTTTCCTCGGTTTCCTCGATATCAAGTGCCAATTATCTTCCCTTTCCCGTGTAGTATGATCGTTTGTTATTCTCCATACTTCATTCATCTTCTCCATTTCTTCTTTCTTTTTACTTATTCTACCTTTTTTTTTCTTTCCTCTTCCTTATTGTTTTGTTTTGTTTTTTCGTTTTTTCTTCTTCTTTTTTGACAGTACAATATATATTGTAGTGCGGGGTCACCAGAAACTCTGATTCTTCAAATTGGGTTAATGTAAGCAGTGGCGTTCCTCAATGTTCAATCTTAGGGCAGATCCTCTTCATAATATATATGAATGACATAGACGAAGGAATCAGAAGTAAACTGTCAAAATTCACAGACACTAAAATTGCTAGCAAGACTGACACCAAACCAGCGTCAAATTTTGCAAAATGATGCATACACTCTCATTGAATGGTGGGAAACGTGCCTTATAACTTTAATTTTGATAAATGCCACGTATCAAATATTGGAAATAGCAATCGGCAGGAAAATTATAAAAAGTAATCCCCCATCAAAAGTTTGGATCCTGAGAAAGATCTGGGAGCTTTAGTGACAACAGATCTTAAACCAAGCAAACAATGCACCGAAGTCATTGAAATTGCCAATAAATTAATAGTTTTCACCTTCCAATCTGAAAAAAAAAAAATCTCACCTTATACAACTCACTTGTACGTCCTCATTTTGAATACAATGTAAAGTTTTTGTCATCCTGTTATAAAAGGAATATTGAGAGATTATAAAAAAAAAACAATACGAAATAGAGTAACGAAAATTACTCGAAGGCTTCGCAATAAACCCTACAAGGAACGCCTTAAAGAACGAGATCTATTCTCCCTCTCTAAACGCAGGCTAAGAGGGGATCTGATATTGCTTTACTAAACTTTTAAGGCTTTCACAAATATCAGACCGGAATTCTTTCTAAGATTCAACATGTCTAATATTATAAGAAACAATAGTAAATAATAGGTAAGCGATTTCAAACAAATGAAGCCAAACATTTTACTTCAATCGTGTCATAAATATGTTGAATTGTGTTCCATCAAGCGTCGTTAACTCAGGTACTGTTCACTCATTGAAAACCTGTCTTGACAAGTATGTAGACACTAATTCCCGGTTGTCATTGTTCATGTCTGAATAACGAACACGTTCACTCCGTACTGTCCGTGCTGGCATGTAGATTGTATGTGGTCGAAGTAGTCCTCCTGTCTTTTTTAGTTTCCTCTCACACTCCATGTTGTTTTTTCTGTACAACATGGTACCATTTCCTTTTTCAGGTGAGCCTTGCCTGGAGGGATAGGGGGTGGGGGATGAAAAGACCCTTCTTCTGTGCTATCCTTTCTCTACCACTAATAGAGTAGAATAGTTACCCAAACAGACTTACAAGGACCTCTTGGTCTGTTACTGTTTGGACTTCTTTTGTATTCGTTTGGCTCCTCTTTTTGTGCTATCCTGTTTGTCTCTTCCACTAGTTAGCGTAGAGTAGTTACCCAAACAGCCCAGTAAAGACCTCAGGAACTTTTGCTGTTTGGGCTTTGTTTTTATTCTCCTCCTCCTCCTCCTCCTCCTCCTCCTTCTCTCATCACATGATGAACAATTAGCTGTGAGGGGCATTGAAAACTCAAGGACCCAATCAGTGACTGTCATAGGGATTTGAGGTACCAGGGGTCACTGCTGCAGGAGTGCGGCGCTCCTTTACGAGAAGTGCACTCTTTTAGGAGTCGCATGGTAGCCAGAGCCTGATTGACTGATGCCTCTCTTGAAAGCGCCAGGCACAGTATAGAGAACCCAGCAAGCCCACTTATTTTTTTTTTTTCAATTTTCCGCGCATGACGTCACGTTGTCGGAGATCAGGACTGCCATTTTCGCCTTTTTTAGGCCAAAACACAATTTTTGGCTTTTTCATGCATTTGGTCTAAGGATATCTAGTTTGCCATGAATTACATTATTATTATTATTATATTTATTATTTTTTTTTTTAAATATATTGCTTAAATATGCTCTATTTGGCCATAACAAGTTTATTTAATATGGTAAGTTTGTTCACAGCCACCTAAGACAAAACTTTTTTTTTCAAGTTGTCGAGGGCGCGTATGTTTTCCTTTATTTTCCTTGTTACCATGGTTATCCTTGCAGTTTTTCCCATTTTTTCTTATTGCTATTGAATAACAATAAGGGAAAATTGGACAAATCAACTGGGTGATGATGCTGATGACGCGCGAGTCCACGGCTGAACTCTGGCGTGTTTTTTTTTTTTTTTTTTCAAGTGGCTGATGTAATTTAAGGCTTCTTATCAACAGCTACCTGTGTTCATGAACAAGCCAGGAGTACGTTGATAGTGTGCTGTCTATGGTAGTACCATATATTTTGTTATGATGAGTCATTGGTAAACTCGTTTTCCATCCCCCAAAAGCGATCGTTCTGGTTGTTTATATTTATGTCGAGTGGGAAAGAAAAATGTCTAGAGCAGTGTGATTGAACTGTAGGCCCGCGCGCCAGTTGATTTAGTGTGGCCCGCGTGCACTCATTGATTAATTTTATATGAGGAAAAAATACTTAAATGATATTCAGCAAAGGTCAAGTGTGTGGAATAATAACGATTAGCTTGTTATGACATTGCTGCTACAATAACATAATGCCTGCAGAGCGAAAGTCCTTCACCATGGTTATGAAGTAGGGACGTAGGTATATGGTACACGTCATGAACACGGCCACTTCTTTGTGCCAAGAACGTTTTCATAATGTGTTGTTAGTATTTTTGCTTTCACTCCTGAACCCACCAATCTCAGTTAGTGTACTCGTACATTGGATTGGGGTCAGGTTTCAGATGAGGCGTCGGGAGCTGTATGGCCTTAGGCCTAGTTGCCTAGCAATTACCGTTACAAGTAACTCTCTTCCACTGTCGGTATTCTCACACTGGAATTGAATTCTCTGAATTCGTTTCCGTTTTTTTAGCCCAGGCGAAGGACTGACGAAGTACGTGGCACTTGTATACACAGATCGCCACTCCAGTAGTCCGCTATAGCCCAGTGCTCAGTACACATCGTGTAATATTTGGTAAATTCTAAAGTTGAATAATATAAACTTTGGGTTTTTTACTGCATGTTTTTGGGTCTTTTTGTAGTGCGTTTGGCCGTTTTGTCTTTTTTTTTTTTGTTGGCTTTGGCCTTTTTCTGCTTCAGTAATCTGGGTACCCGGAGTGCACTGGTTTCAGCTGCACCCACCACTCACTCTGCCTTAGGGCTTCATTTTAAGTTTAAGGTACATCGCATCTCTAAAGTCCATGTGCGCAGCGCTTCTTATAAAGCACTATGCAAAATTTGCTTTATTGAAATGAATTTTTTGATGTTTATTCATCAGTTTAGTTTGTCATCCATAATCAGTATTATCATTATTAGTAACATTTATAATTCCTGTGTGCACCGTTACCTAGTGAACATAAAAGAAGAAAAACACAAACCTCAACACACTTAAGAAGAAAGTATCCTACACAACACAAATAAGTAAATCTACATAAATGTTAACTTCAGCGAAAATCAAGTTGTATGGTAATAAATCAATTCTGCAAAACAAATAGATTCAGTACATAAGTAACAGAAAAAAAACAGTAGGAAATATAGATGTAAATGCCAATGACACCGTGCAGAGCATAAAGAATAAAAAACAAGGTCTCCATCGTTACAAATACTGAACTATTAAAACTTACAGCTTACAAGATACGACGCGGAAATAAAAGGACACAAACCAGCTACACTACAATGATGGTGCTCATGACGATGATGACGGTAATGGTAATAATTTTAATGATAATAATTATAATAATAATAATGATAATAATAATAAATAATAGTAAAAATAATAATAAATAATATAATAATAATAATAATAATAATAATAATAATAATAATAATAATAATAATAATAATAATAATAACAACAACAACAACAACAGTATCACTTCACTACGTTACGCCTCAAGCGGGGAGCAGGGGTGAGAGGGGCACAGGTCTTTCTTCTTTTTCATGCAGTATTTTTTTTTATGCCTATGAATACTTGTTTTTGGTAATGTTTTTGTTTCTCAATATAGCGTGCTATTCATTCGTTGTAACATTTTAGTGTCTATGAAGCTCAAAATACACATAGTTTCTCGTTTCTCGTTTTCCCATATCTTCCTTTACATCCATTTTGGTATTTTTGTACATAACTAAAATACACACAAAATACTTTTTTGGGGAATGATATTCTCTTTCTAGATAAATGCATTTAAATGCGTCTTTCAAATGCGTTTAAGCGTCTTGATAGGTAAGAAACTGAAAAAAAAGACTGAAAAGACATACGTTTTTTGTAATGTCTTTTCGTTTCCCCATATAGAGTGGTTTGCATGCATTTTCTCATTTTCTGCGTAGCAAGCTCAAACAGATTCAAAATGCACTCTTTTGGTAAAGTTATAATGTTTCTCCATGAAGGGTGTTTTTGCATGCGTTTTCGTACATAAAAAGGTTAGAAACACTGAAAAGAGACGTTTTTGGTAATATATATATATATATATATATATATATATATATATATATATATATATATATATATATATATATATATATATATATATATATATATATATATATATATATATATATATATGTATATATTTTATATGTATATATATATATATATATATATATATATATATATATATATATATATATATATATATATATATATATATATATATATATATATATATATATATATATATATATATATATATATATATATATATATATATATTTTTTTTTTTTTTTTTTTTTTATTTATTTTTTTTCCCATAGAGAGTGTTTTCCATGCTTTTTCTTTATCATTTAGAAGCCTAGCACGCTCTTAAAAAGTCAAAATACACGTTTTTGGACATTTTGTTTCCTTTCCACATATAGGGTGGTTTGCATGCATTTTGTCGTTTTTGGTACCTAACAATGTGAAATACACTCAAAATACATGTTTTTGATAATGTTCTGTTTATATAGAACGCTCTTCATGCCTTTTAGGGTTTGATGACTAAGAAGATGAAAAACGCATTTGGTAATGTTATTTTGTTTCTCAATATAGAGTGCTATTCAGGCGTTTTAGCCTGAATAGCGTTTTGGTACAAAAGAAACTAAGAAACTCTCATAAGAAACATTTCTTTTCTGCGTAACTAGCTGAAAAAAAAAAAAAAACTGAAAATACGTTTTCGGTAAAATTATACTTTTTCTCCACTAAGGGCTTTTTGCAAGCGTTTCAGCGATTTGGCACTTAAGTAGCTCAAAAAAATTGAAAGAGACCCCATAAAAGGTCCATTCCCATAAAGGGTGCTTTCCACCCTATATATCCTTTTAGTGCCAAGAACGCTTTTTTGAAATCTCGTTTACTTTCAACATATAGGGTGCCAAAATCGCCAAGTGCCAAATCGCTGAAACGCTTGCTTTAGGGAGAAAGAGTTGTTGAAGGATATGAAGTACTTTTTCATAGATTTTAGGTATGGAGGTAACAAGCATAAAAACACTGAAAATACACAATTTTGGTAAGTTTTTTTTTCTCTTTCTTCACAAAGGACGTTTTCTATGCGTTTTAACGCTTTTTGTAATGAGTTATTGTTTTCCAATATTGAGTGCTTTCCATGCATTTTATTGTTTTGTTGCCTAACAGGTTGAAAAAAAGTCAAAAGATATGTTTCTATTAATGTCGTTTCTTTTCCCCATATTTCACATGCATTTTGGCGCTTTGGTACCTAAGATTATGAAAAAAAAAGTTTGTTTTGTTCCCCCATATAGCGTGGTATTGACGCATTTTAGAGTTTTGGTACTTAAGAAGCTCAAAAACACAATACACGGTTCTCGTAATATCCTTTCGTTTCCCCCTATAGGGTGCTTTCCATGCATTTGGGCGTTCTGGTACGTAACATTGTAAAAAACACTCAAATTAAACATTTTTTAGGAATGTTGTTTCTGTTTCTCCATGTAAAGATCTCTTCAAGCGTTTTGTACCTAAGAAGGTCAGGAACACTTGTAATATTGTAATATCGTTGTAATATCGTTTCCTACGTAAAAAAAACACACAAAAAAAAACAAAGAAAAAATAACGTTTTGGGTAATGTTATTCTGCTTCTTAATAAATGGTGCTTGCATGCATTTTTGTGTTTTCGTAAGTAGCTCAAAAACACTCAAAAGACAAGTTTTTTTTTTTTAAAGACACTGAAAACACTTTTTTTTTTTTTGTGGGGGGGGGTATTTCCATACTTTTTAGCGTTTTGGTGTCTAAAACAATAAAAAAAAAAAAATTTTAAACACTAAAAAGGCAAGTTATGATTTCACTTCTCCATAGAAAGTTTTTTGCATGCATTTTGGCGTTGTGAAATTAGACGAAAAAAACCGTTCTTTCTAAGCTTATAGAGTATTATTCACGCGTTTTAACGGTTTCTTACCTCTGGTGAATAACACTCATAAGAAACGTTTCTCGTAAATAAGTTTTGATCTACCATATCGGGTATTTGGATCTCTTTTTCCATATTTGTACCTAACAAGTTCAAAATTTCTGAAAACAATTTTTTTCTTAATGTTATTATGTTTGTCAATATAGGGTGTTTCGCATGCTTTTAATGTTTGGTAACGAAGAAGCTCAAAACGACTCAAAATACACGTTTTTGGTAATGCTATATTTTTATTTTTATTTTTTTCTATTTCATATAGAATGTTGTTCTGGCGTTTTTGCGTTATTTTTTTTATTGGTACCTAAGAAGCTCAAAAATAATGAAAACAAAAGTTTCTAGAAGTATCGTTTTATTTCACGTTTTTTTTTTTTCAGCATTTTGGTCTTCACACGCTCAAAAGCACTTAAAATATTCGTTTTTGACGTGTTATTTATTTCCCAATATAGAGTACTTTTCGTTTATTTTTACGTTTTGGTACCTAACATTGTAAAAACACCCAAAATACACCTTTTTAGTAATAAATTTCTGTTTCTCCATATAGAGTGCTATTAACGCACTTTTGCTTTTTAGTACCTGAGAAGTTCAAAAATACTTATATATAATTTTCATAAGGCCTTTTCGTTTCCTCGTATAGAGTGGTTTGCATGCATATTCGCGTTTTGATATCTAACGAGCTCAAACACACTTAAAATATATGTTTTTTTTGGGAACGTTGTTCTCTTTTCATGAAATGACGTGTTTTGGATGCATTTTGGTGTTTTGGTACCTGATAAGGTGAAAAACAATTAAAACGCATGTTTTTTTTATATTATTTTTTTTTTTCTTCCTATAAAGACTTGTTCACTTGTTTTAGCATTTTCCTACCTGAGAAGCTCAAAAACAATCATTATACACGTCTCTGGTAAAATCGTTTTGTTTCCCATTATAGAGTAGTTTACATGCATTTTGACGTTTTTATATGTAAGAAGTTAAAAATATTCAAAATTCAAGACTTTGGTAATGTTATTAAGTTTGTTCATGAAGGGTATTTTGCATGCATTTCTGCATCTTGTTATGAAAGAAGCTTGAAAACACACAAAAAACATCATTTTGTTAATATTCATTTGTATTCCCAAATAGGTTGCACACTTTTCTAGTAATGTTATTTCATTTCCCAACATAAAGTGCTTTCCATACATTTTGTCGTTTTGATACCTGACAAAAAAAAAAAAAAAAAAGTGAAAATGCACTTTTATCATAATGTTTCTCCATATTGAATGCTATTCACACATTTTATCATTTCGGTACCTAAGAATCTTAAAAACACTCACTTTCTGAGCATTTTAACGTGTTGGTACCTAACACTGTGAAACACACTCCAAAAATACGGTTTTTGTTAAGTTGTTCTGTTTTTCCATATTTATTGCTATTCATGTCTTTTAGCGTTTTGGTAAGTAAGAAGCTCAAAATACTCAAGTTCATGTCTACCGTAATGTCTTTTGATTTCCCTATATAGTCATGCATTTTGCGTTTTGATACGTAACAATTTCAAGAACACACAAAATACTTATTTTTGTTATGTTATTTTGTTTCACCATGAAAGAGTTTTGCATGCGTTTTAACGTTCTGATACGTAGCTGATAAGTAGCTCAGAAACACTTAAAAGAAAATTTTTTTTATGAAGTGGTTTTGTTTCCCTATATAGGGTGCTTTCCATGCTTTTTAGAACATTCAAAAGACAACTTTCTAGAAAATGCGTTTCTTTTACAGATATAGGTTGCTTTACATGCATTTTGGCCTAATGGTACCTACCAATGTTAAAAACACTGAAATTACATATTTTTCGTAATATTGTTTTGTTTCTTGAAATAGTATTAACGAATTTAAGGGTTTGGTACCATAAAAGCTCAAAAACATTTATAATGCCAACATGTTTCTGGTAATGTCTTTTCGTTTCCCCATATAGAATAATTTACATGCTTTTTCCCGTTTTTCTACGTAAGAACCTCAAAAACACTGGAAAATATTAATTTTATTCATTTTTTTTAATAAAGTGTGTTTTGCATACCTAACATGCATATATCGTTTTGGTTCATATGAAGTTCAACAGCACTGAACATACATGTTCTTCATAATATTATCTTGTATTCCCATATATCGTTTTGCTGTGTAACAGGCTCAAAAACAATCAAGAGATATGTTTCTGGTAATGCCGTAACGTTTAACCACATTGGAGACTTTTATTGCATTTTTGTGTTTTCGTACCTAAAAATATGGAAAAACAAACAAACAAAAAAAAAAATACACATATTCGTTATGCCGTTCTGTTTCTACTTATACAGTTATTTATTTATTTGTTTTAGCCTTTTGATACCTAAGAAGCTCTAAAAACAATGATAATACATGTTTCTTGTAATATGTTTTCGTTGTCCCATCTAGAGTACTTTCTATGGATTTTGTCGTTTATCTTCGTAAGAATCTAAAAAACACTCAAAATACTTGTTTTTCGTTAAATTTTATGTTTTTTCCATAAAGTTTATTTTATTTATTTATTTATATTTTCTTTTTTCATATAGGGAGTTTTCATGTTCTTTTTCGTTTTGGCGGTGAACACTCATAAACACTAAAAAGATATGTTTTTGGAAATCTCGTTTCCTTACCCCATATATGATGCGTTGCATGCATTTTTGGCATTTTTATATCTAACAATGTGAAATATGCTTAAAATTTGGTAATGTTTTTCTTTTTTTTTTCATATAGAGTGCTATTCATGCGTTTTCATGTTTTAAAGAATAAGAACCTCAAAAATGCTCAAAATACACGTTTCTCGTAAAGTCTTTTCTTTCCTAATTTAGGAGTACATTTTTGTAAGGTTCAAAATACTTTTATTTGCTAATGTTATTGTGTTACTCTATATAACGCGTTTTGCATGCGTTTTATCGTTTTCGTATGTAAGTAGTTGAAAACACTCAAAATCTTTTTTTTTTTTCTCCATGTAGGGTGCTTTATCTTCATAAACACTCAAAACATACGATTCTTGAAATCTAGTTTTCTTTGCTTAATGAGGATGCTTTGCATGTTTTGTTACCTAACGATAAGAAATACACTAAAAATACACGTTTCTGGTAATTTTTTTTTTTTTTTTTTTTTCAATATAGACTGCTATTTGTGGCTTTTAGTGTTTTGTTACCTAAGAAACTTAAAATCACTCATACGAGAAATACGTGTTTCTCGTATCGTCTTTTCGTTTCCCCATATAGGGTAGTTTCCATGGATTTTGATGTTTTTCGACGTAATAAAAACAAAAACACTATTTCTTTTATGATAATGCTATTCTCTTTTTCCATAAAGTATGTTTTGCATGCCTTTTTAGCATTTTTGTACTTATAAAGTTCAGAAAGACTGAAAAGACACATTTTTCGTATCTTCATATTCGTATTTTTTCGTATGGTTTGTATCGCCATATAGAGTAAATTCCAGGCTTCTTAGCGCTTTTTGTGCTTAAGATTCTCCAAAACACTCAAAAGACACGTTTCTTTTAATATCGCTTCGTTTTCCTATATAAGTAAGAACTTTGCATGCATTTTGTCGTTTTCGTACATAATAATATGAAAAACACTTGAAATACACGCTTTTTGAGAATTTTCTGTTTCTCCATATAAAGAATTCTTTATGCGTTTCAGCGTTTTCATACCTAATAAGCTCAAAAACACTTTTAATACACATTTCTTGTAATATCTTTTCGTTTCTCTGTACAGGGTACTTTCCATGCATTTTGGCGTTTTTCTACCTACCAAGATCCGAAATACTCAAAATATTTGTTTTCGGTAATGTTTTTATGTTTCTCCATAAAAGCTGTTTTGCATGCATTTCAGCATTTTAGTACGCCAACAGCTCAAAAACACTGAAAAGAGACTTTTTTTGTATATTATTTTCTCTCATACAGTGATTTTCATGCTTTTTAGTGTTTTAGTGCCTAGTACTCTCATAAACACTCAGAAGATACGTTCCTGGATATCTCCCTTCCTTTCCATGTACAAGGTACTTTGCTTCTATTTTTGCGTTTTGGTACCTAACAATGAGGAATACACTCAAATTACATGTTTTTGGTAATGTTACTCTGTTTCTTATATAGGGTGTTTTTTATGCGTTTCAGTGTTTTGGTACTTAAGAAGCTGGAAACACTAATAATACAGGTTTCTTGTAATGTCTTTTCGTTTCCTCATATAGGGTACTGTGCACGGATTTTAGCTTCTTTATACGTAACAAACTCAAAACAATCAAAATACTTATGTTTGGTAATGTTATTTTGTTTCTACATAAAGCGTGGTCTGTGAGGCATTTTAGAGTTTTCGTACGCTGAAAAGAAACGTTTTTGGTAATGTTGTTTTGCTGTCTTACATAGGTTGCTTCCCTTACTTATCCAATTTTTTATTGCCTAACACGCTCATAAAAACTAAAAAAAGACACATTTCTAAAAGTCTTGTTTATTTTACCAATATAGGGGGATTTACGTACATTTTGCCGTTTTAGTACATAAGAATATGAAATACATTAAAAATGTTTTTTGGTGTTTTGTATTATTTCTCCATATAGATTTCTATTCTAGCGCTTTCGAGTTTTTTTTTTTTTTACCTATGTTCAAAAACACTCAATACACTTTTCTCATAATGTCTTTTCGTTTCGTCATATAAGGTACTTTCAATATATTTTGATGTTATTATACGCAACAAGCTCATAAACAATTATTTTTTTTTTTCATAAACAGTGTTTTGCATGTGTTTTAACGTTTTGTTACGTAAATAGATTAAAACACTCAAAAGACACGTTTTTCATAATGTTTTATCCTCGTATATAGAATGCTTTATATGTTTTTTATCTTTTTTTTTCTGGATAATACCCTCATAAAAACTCAAAAGTCACGTTTGTGGAAACGCTATTTTCTTTCCACATATAGTGTGCTTTTCATGCATTTTTCATGCATGCATTTCCATACATATAGAGTGCTATTCAATCTATTTCAAGTTTTTGTACCTAAGATGCAGAAAAACATTCATAAATACACGTTTCTCGTAATGCCTTTTCGTTTCCTCATATAAGGTACTTTCCATACATTTGACTTTTTTGTACGTAACAAGCTGAAAACACTCAAAATACTCGTTTTTGGGAATGTTATTATCTTTCTCCATAAAGTGTGTTTTGCATGCGTTTTATTGTTTTGGTACGATCGAAAACACCCAAAGGAAAAGTTTTCCGTAATTTTGTTTTGTTTTGGCATACAGGGTGAATTCCATGCTTTTTAACGTTTTCGTGTCGTACACGCTCAAAAACACTGAAAAGACACGTTTCTGGTAATGTCGTTACGCTTCCTCATATTGGAGGCTTTGCATGCATTTTCACGTTTTGGTAATTAACAATGTAAAAACTATCAAAATACACATTTTCATTAATGTTCTTGTTTTCCATATAAAACACTATTCATGTGTTTTAGAGTTTTAGTAACGCTTATAATACACGTCTCTGGTAATGTTCTCTCGTTTCCCCATATAGGGTATTTTGCATGCATTTCAGTGCTATAAATACTTATGTTTTGCAATATTATTCTGTTTCTACAAAAAGATTGTTTTGCATGCGTTTAAGAGATTTGGTATGTAAGAAGCTCAAAAACGTTTAAAAGACATCTTTTTTGTAAAAGTTTTGTTTTCTCATATAGGTTGACATTCTTTTTTTTTTTTTTTACGTTATGTTGCTTAACACATTGAAAACATTCAAAAGACATGTTTCTGGAAATTTTGATTACTTTCCTCATGTAGGCTTTATTGCATGCTTTTTGGCGTTTTGGTACCTAACAATAAGAAATATACTTATTATTCTATTTCTCCTAGAAGGTTGTTTTCCATGCGTTTAAGTGATTTAGTATATAAGAAGCTCAAAAACGTTTAAAAAGACATCTAATCCGTAAAGTTGTTTTCTTTTCCCATATACGTTAATTTTCATGCTTTTTTTTAACGTTATGTTGCTCAACACGTTCAAAACATTCAAAATACATGTTTCTGGAAAACTTGATTCCTTTCCTCATGTGGGGTTTATTGCATGCTTTTTGCCGTTTTGGTACTTAACAGTGTGAAATACACTCAATATACACGTTTTTGGTAATGTTGTTCTGTTCCTTCATATAAAGTGCTATTTATCCGTTTTTATGGTTTTGGTACCTAAGAAGCTCAAAACACTAATAATACACGTCTATGGTAATGTTCTTTTTGCTCTTTATATAGATTATTTTGCATGCATCTTTCTTGTTTTTGTACATAACATGCTCAAAAACAATCAAAATTATTGTTTTTGGTAATGTCATTCTGTTTCTTCGTAAAGGATGTTTTGCATGCGTTTTAGATTAAAAACAGAAAAACTATAAAAAAAAAAAGTTTTTGGTAATGTTTTCTGATATGTTGTGCTTTCCATGCTTTTTAGCGTTTTCGCGCCTAACATGCAAAAAAATAAATTAATTAATAAATTAATAAAAAAAACGCAAAAAATCAGTTTCTCTGAGTATCATTTCAATACTAAATGTAAGGGGCTCTTTCTATGCATTTTGTCGTATTGATATCTAACAATGTGAAAAACTCTCAATTTTTTTATTCATTTATTTTTTGGTAATGTTCTTTTTCTAATTATAGACGCGTTTTCTAATTTCCGTAAACGAGATGCTGAACACTCCATATAGATATTCTTGCATGCATTTGGGTCAATTTTCGAGGTAACAACCTGAAAATTCTCTAAATTCTTGTTTTTGGTAATGTTATTCTGTTTCTCTATAAAGTGTGTTTTCCTTGATTTTTTTTTTTGTTATTTTGGTATATAAAAAGTAAAAAAAAAAAAAACTTAAAAGATACGTTTTTCGTAATGTTTCTTTTATATATATATATATATATATATATATATATATATATATATATATATATATATATATATATATATATATATATATATATATATATATATATATATATATATATATATATATATATATATATATATATATATATATATATATATATAATCATATAGGGTGAATTCTATGCTCAAAAACACTCAGAAGAAACATATCTGTTAATTTCGTTTTTTTTCTCCCAATATAGGAGACTTTGGATGCATTTTGGCGTCTTGGTTACTAATAATGTGAAAACAATCAAAATATACGTTTTTGTTTATTTTATTCTGTTTCTCCATATCCAGTGATATTCATTCGTTTTAGATTTCTTTTTTTTTTTTTTTTTTTGCTGAAAAAACTGTCATAATACATATTCTTCGTAATGTCTTTTAGTTTCTTTATGTAGAGTACTTGACATATATTTTATAAATTTTTCTACGTAACAATCTGAAAAAAAACACTAAAAATACACGTTTTTTTTCGTAAATATATACTGTTTTTCCATTTAAGGTTTTTTGCATGCTTCTCAGCGTTTTGGTATATAACTCAGAAACAATGAAAAGAGACGTTTATGATAATATTGTTTACTTTTCGGTATATATGGTGCTTTCCATGTTTTAATCGTTTTGGTGCCTATATCGCTAATACCTATATCGTTTAATACCTAAAAAGATTAAAAACGCCCATAATAGAGTTTTTTTTCGTAATGACTTTACGTTTCGCAATATAACGTATTTTGCATGCATTTTTGCCTTTTTTTTTTTGTACGTAAAAACATCAATAACACTCAAATTAGCTCTTTTAGGTAATGTTCTCCTGTTTCTCTATAAAAGGGTGTTATTGAATGCATTTTAGTGTTTGGGTACGTAAGTACCAAAACACGTATGTAAGTAGTCGAAAACACTCAAAATTCACTTTTTATTTTTCCATATAGGGTGCATTTTCTTCATAAACACTCAAAAGACACGATTCTTGAAATCGTTTTCTTTCCTTATTTTTTTGGGGGGACGTTTTGTTATCTAACGATAAGAAATACACTATATATATATATATATATATATATATATATATATATATATATATATATATATATATATATATATATATATATATATATATATATATATATATATATATATATATATATATATATATACAATGCTATTCATGGCTTTTAGTGTTTGGTTACCTAAGAAACTTAAAAACACTCATACGAGAAACAAGTGTTTCTCGTAACGTCTTTTCGTTTTCCCATATAGGGTACTTTGTATGGATTTTGACATTTTTCTACGTAATAAGCACAAAAACACTTTTTTTTTATGATAATGGTATTTTGTCCAACGATTGACTCGTTTACCGATGAACAATTAAGGCACCACGTGGAAAATAAAAACAAAGCTCCGCTACAATATTAAAGTCAATTAGAAAATCAAATTACCTGAAAGATTTAGAATAAGAGACAAAAATGAAAAGGTAAAAATATTAACCACAATATTGAAAAAAGAGCTACACTTAATGGAAAATAGAGGCTTTCTCCTTAAAGAGAAATGTCTCTAGCATCTGAGAGAGAGATGGAAAGTTCCGTTTGTGAGGTGAGAGGCGGCCCTCCTTCAAGACAAACGTGAAATTGACTCATTAGTATTTAACTCACCGAGACAACTCACGCACTTAAACACCGACACAACCCTTTCTGAGACGAAAAACAAAGGGAACGTGAGTGTAGAAGCGTCCACGAGATAAGAGATCAAAGGGGATAATGAGCTAGCACACTACCTTAAGAAAAGAAAGTAATTAATTACAAAGAGCCAAACGTTACTTAAAGGTCGAGGGAGACTGGCAAGGGTGTACAAGGCTGAGGGCTATTTGAAGGAGCAGACGACCTGAAGGGAAGGGAGGGGGAGGGAGAGGCAGTACTTCTTTGCTAATTGCCAAACATTACAGTGACGTGCTTGGGTATACAACGAGAGCCCCGAGGATGAATGAACCTCCAAACAATGCCATCTTGCCTTCCCGTAGCCAGGTGCAGGCCATTTGTGTTTGATTAGTTGTGAGGAAGGGGAGAGACTCAGAAGGGGAAGAGAAGAGGAGGAGAAGCGGAGACACAGGGATAAAAGAGAAGGGAAGGGGAGAGGAGAAGAGAGGAGAGGAGAGGAGAGGAGAAAGGAAAGGGAAGGAAAGTTAAGAAAAGAAATGGAAAGGAAAGAAAAGAAAAGGAGACGAAAGGAAATGAGAGAGAGGGGAGGGAGGAGGAAAAGAGAGAGGGAGAGAGGAAGGAAGGGAGAGAGGGAGGGAGGAAGGAAGGGAGAAAGGGAGGTAAGAGAAGAAGAGAGGAGAGGCAAGGAAACTAATGAACAGTGAAGGAAAGGAAAGGAAATGTAAAGAGAGAGAGAGAGAGAGAGAGAGAGAGAGAGAGAGAGAGAGAGCCTACCCGATTATGCTCCTTTCCTTCCCCCCCCTCTCTCTCTCTCTCTCTCTCTCTCTCTCTCTCTCTCTCTCTCTCTCTCTCTCTCTCTCTCTCTCTCTCTCTCTGACCACGTGCACCTGTGTTTTGTTACCCCCTCCTTTCATCAGTCTTTCATTAATGCTACAAACTTCACCTATTTCCTTATTAACGTGTTTACCAGAAGCACCACCTGTTGCGTGCCTCATCACGGACACAGCGGTGATGATGGTGGTGGTGGTGGTGGTACAAGGGAGTGCAGGTGACGGATGTATACAAGTCCAACGAAAAGAAAAAAAAAAAAAAGAAGTACAGTAGGCGCAAGATACAACTGAGATTACAATATAAGGTAAAAGCAATAGCAGTAACTTAAACTCTTGAAAATGTAAAGTCGCCACGGTTGGAAGTGAAGGAGACTAGCAAGAAATAGCTTCTAGGAAATAGGTGCTAACATGCATACTAACACCAACTTTATGGGACGTTCCGACAGCTGTTTTAGCATCTTCATTCCTGATAATGTCCCCACTGAAAATTATTCCTCACACCTCACACTTCTGTCTGAATTCCGTACTCGCTTTATCAGAGAAAAAATATATAGATTCCATCCAAGACACACCCTAATTCGCCCACTCGCACCGCACACCGCACACACTCCAGCCACACACACTAACGGACCATACCTCTTCATCTTGAGTCCGCTCCAAACTTTAGGCCACACGAAACATTGGCAGACACCATAACGAGACCATAAGACTTCCTGATGTCTGGAGGGGCACGCTGCGACAAAAGGAGAGAGAAAAAAAAAACACTAAACAAACACCCACCCAACCACCTACTCACCCACACACACACATACACACACACAAATACATCAGCTGATAAAGCATCATGTGTTAAATAAAGGAAGGTACGTCAAAGAAGCGAATATTTTGCCACGTGTATTCATGTAGCAAGTTAATTAGTTACCTCCTTCATAATATTTTGCTCGGTTTGCGTCAGCCTGAGAGATCTGAGTGGCCTTTAATATTGTTTTCGCCAGAGAGAGGCTGTATCAAGGGTGAATAGGAGAAGGAGGAGGAGGAGGAGGAGGAGGAGGAGTAAAGGGAGAGGAGAAAGAGGAGGAGGAAGGGGAAGAACGAGGAAGAGGAGGAGGAGCAGAGGTTATGTTTCCTAAGATTAATTTCGAAGTTCTTGTTTCGTCCTGCTGGTCGATGACCCTCAACACAATTACAACTTAGGACCAAGTGCCGGGCTTTGTGGTCAAGGAGTGAAGGGAAACGTGAAGCGAGACAATGCGATTCCAACATGATACACCCTGAGGTGATAATCTTTATGTTGTGGTTTAGGCTGCATGGTGGTCTTTGTGTTGAGTGTTACAAGGAGGTAGTGTATGCGAGGTGACATGGCAAGGCCATGCCGCTGTGTTGACGCAAGCCACCATCACAGTCCCAAGCATGCAGCTCCTTGCCAACCGCCGCACAGGGTTTGATTCAGACAAAACACAACACAAACATGTTCTTGGCAGACTCGAGCCCAAAAATCTGACGGTCAAGGCCCATCGCCGCCTTGACACAACAGTTGAGAGGCTTGCCATCTAGCAGGGAAATTTACAGCCTGTGGGAGAGTGAAAAATTTATGGCGACTTTTACTTCTCTGTTTACTCGAAGAGCGAGTTCGAGGGAGTGACCGACGAATGGCTGAATGGACAGGTGACTGCGGGTGGCGGTGCTCTATGGCTACAAATGAAAGGGAACCTTCACAACACACTGGGTATCAGGCACTTCGGCAAATCTTACATGTCAACTGTATTATATATATATATATATATATATATATATATATATATATATATATATATATATATATATATATATATATATATATATATATATATATATATATATATATATATATATATATATATATATATATATATATATAATTACACACAAACACCCACTAGTACAACGCAAGGGTCTATGATTCCCTTGCACGCTCTCAGCTTGCCTTTGAAAGACCTATGTCCTGGCCAGAACACGTCACCCAACACACCTGGCACACAGCCACCAATCGCTAATTATTTATAATCCATCCAAGCAGTCTTGGCACTGCAGACTGCACGGTACCAGCTGTTCCTTGTCCCAATCTGGCGGACGGTAAAGCAAAATACTCATTTATCTTCTTGAGAATTATAACTTGAGCTGGTAGCAAGGCATTTATTATCACTAGCAGGATGATATACATTTGACTTCACAAAAATGACGAAACATACTGTTACAAGCAATAATTTTTATAAGTTGCAAATATAAGAACAAACACACTGGCTAGGCAATGCTCCCACTTTTCGTCTGACACACTGAACCATTCGAAGCATACATTCCTGAACCACATGTTTAGTCAGTGCAAGTCTGCCTTTCAACACCTGCTGTGGGAGTCCCTCGAGTGCCTTAAGGGTGAGGATTGCAAACCAGCGCCTCACATCCCAGCAAGGAGGTGAACAAGGTGTACAAAGAAGTGAATAGAAAGCGAAGGAAAAGAAGAAAAGAGACAATAATGAGCAATGGAGAGAGGAAGAAAAAGAGGAAGGCAGGTGGAAGGAAGAAGCCTGTTCAGTGCGTTCATTATCCTGTTCATCAACACATGCAAGTCGACGTGGAGAAGTTTTGTGGCCTCCCTGACGACTTTATTTATTCATTTGCTGACGAGTGATGTGTGTGTGTGTGTGTGTGTGTGTGTGTGTGTGTGTGTGTGTGTGTGTGTGTGTGTGTGTGTGTGTGTATACGAGAGAGAGAGAGAGAGAGAGAGAGAGAGAGAGAGAGAGAGAGAGAGAGAGAGAGAGAGAGAGAGAGAGAGGCTGACTATGATAAACACAACATATACGAGAAAAGAACATTTCCATGAAGAAACAGGCGTCAACGATGTTATTTTAATTATAATTCAGCGCAACCTGTAGAAACGTTTTCCTTTCATTAACATTTTTATGAAAGAGCGGCTCTGGTCAAAGGCAACAAAAGAGGCACAAAAAAAGGTTCATTGAAGACTGCAGTCCCTAAAGATTATCGAAATTATCCGAGATTGTGAGAAGTGTCTTGATAACTCCCTCTTGAAAAAGCGTTTGTCATGGCTTTACCAATACGGGCCAGATTGTCACCACTCTCCTCTTTCCACGGCCCCTCCCACGAGCCTCTCGGGTGTGGATCCGTACTTCCTCTTGATCTCAGTGGTGAGTTGTGCTCTCGATCTCACCGGTGACTGTAGCTGTTGTGTACATTATATAACAAGACTATTCACTTTTAGCATTAGACACAACCATTCTTACGCTATGACCTGACACTCTAAACCTAACAATTGCTATAGACTCCGCACAATGCTTTGAAATTTTTATCTTTTAAGGGAGTACTAATTTTACGGCTGTTTTTAGATATATTTCACTCTGGAAATGTGTCCGTTTGCTCAAATTAAACATAGGGAAGATGAGGAGGAAAACCAGAAGAGAGATAAAGGTGTAACTGTACGAATCCTTTATCAATAATATGAAATTCTGTTTGATATGAAAGCTTTTACGATGTTGACAACACACACATTCGTAACAGCTTCATAAAAACGGCAGGATTTCTTTTTCCTTTTTTTTTTTTATCCATTTTTTATATGATACCGACGAAACTGAAAATCAAATCCATTAACACAGACTACATCGCTAAGAAAAATGTCAGGTATTGTGTCACGTGTTGCGTCACAGGCTGAGAGATTCAAATACTCTATAGAGCTTTGGTTGATTAAAAATTCTAACACCACCACATCTCCTTCTCCGTTTTCATTCCCGGATCCTTTCTTATCTTTGAGGATGATAAACAGATGAACTAATATGTCTTGGAGGACGATAACATTTATAATTCAGTTTAATGTAGGCTTCCTTAAAAGGCGTTCTGTCTTGTGCCATACTCAGAATATCAAGGACACACTGTGCTAGTTTTGTGGCAACAGTTATATTATCTATTATTCATTTATTTATCTAAAATGTTTCCAAACCTTTACACACGTTTATGACACCGTTCTCCTGCCACCCTTGTACCTGTAATTATGTTGTGACAAACGAAATGGAGATGATAAGTAAAGTTAATTAATCATGGATCGTTTTCTGGTGATGAGGCCTGAAAGGGAAACGAGGTCTCATTTACAGTCTCATGTAATCAAATGATAGGCCGCTTTGAAGCAATGCGGTACAGTCGTGGCGTAACAGCACAAGGTTAGCCAGGCGTCCAGCTGTGCCCAAGGTGACTTTTCGGTTACAAAACAGCTGGTCATTGCCTTGCGTCGCTGGTGGGTTGTTGCTTGAAGATGTGAGGTGGTTGCTTTGAGGGGGTTTATTTTCTATTTTCTTATTTTTATTTTTATTTTTTGAGTTGTGCAGGTTATGGAAAGGCAGAAACAAAAGAGCACGGTGGATGCTGTAATGTTTAAGAATGCATGTGATGATGGGATGACGTCAGTGGTTAATGTATTTGACTGAAAACTACTGCATGCTTGTCTTTAGCAATTTATTATACACCTCCTTTTATTTCACGTTTCCTTCTCATACCCTTTGTTTTATTACCGATGACGAATGGAATGAAAAATAATTAATGAAAAAGAAGCTGACCAAGAACAATTAGGCGACAGACGAGGCTACTCCCAACACAAATACGAAACAAATACGACAAAAGAACGATTTGGAAGCTAATATCGTACATTATTCTTCAGGGATTTTCTCGTTGAACGGTTATGAAATAAGGAATGTGGAAAAAAGCGCCTCGCATTTTGTGGCTCCGTGATACATTTAATTAATCGAGGAGAAGATGTAAAAGAATAACACTTTTTCCGTCAGTCTTCATATATAGTTCCTTTGTTTACCCAGAGAGAGAGAGAGAAAGAGAGAGAGAGAGAGAGAGAGAGAGAGAGAGAGAGAGAGAGAGAGAGAGAAAGCAATATCTATGCTGCCTCAAGAGCTTTCCTGCCGGTGGTACTCTGTTTTCCAGTCTTCCACATCTCGTCCCTCTCCTCCACCCTAGCTCCGCGCCCTCACCCTCTCGGGCGCAATCACTGCCCGCGGTCCACCACTGCTACAGCCGCTCAACAGCCAATAAGGAAGAGCAATTACTGCCCACAAGTGTACCTGGAGGTGGAGGAGATTTTATCAAAAGATATTGGGTTGTCCTCTATTGTAGAATGACCTATAATCGATACATTCCTCAGCAAACACACACACACACACACACACACATAGCATGGAGCCCATGAATCCACACTTTGGAAATCCTTGCGTCAGCTTAGACTACTTGCTGTGTTCAGTGAGTGCAGCTACAAAATAGCCTTTGAATATGTACTGGCGTAAGAAAATCGTATTACATTATAAGAACCTCTAATCAGTGGAACTATTCATGCTCACGTGCAATGCTACTAGTTAAAAAGTAATATTACAGAATATTACGAAACGTCTGAGAAACGTCGGATCCCGCTGCCAGTATGGTGAGTGTTGCTGTCCATTACTTCTTGTTACTTGTAATGTGATCCTTCCTTCTCTTCTATACCAATTGTCTCTTCTTATTCTTACTATTCCTAAGCCACTCAATGCATGCCCTGTAGCACAAAAGAAATCGGCGACCTTTTTCAGATCAAATTTCATTCTCTACAAAAATAGTTCATTAATTTCGCAGATACGGCCATTCGCTCCTTAATTGCACATTGACGCCGTGCAACTCTTGTTTATTTACTTTTTCTTTAATTGCAGTAATTTGGCCAGCTATTGCACTTGTCCGACTCGTTATCCCTCGCTGGCTTTCTCTTGCGTTTAATACTAGAGCGAACGATGGCGGGAAAGCGGATCGAGAAAGGATCACAGAAACACTTTCCTGGAGGTAACAAGTTGGAAGAGGGACGTTACAAGTAAAGGTGAGCCTGGGGGGAGGTTAATGACGGCTGGTGAGGCGGACGGGAGGATAACATTAAGTAAAAGAGGCTGGGGAGGAGAGCAATTTGTTACAGTGTGGACTATGACGGCTTCAGGTGCTGGGGAAGTTACGGGAACGAGAGAACACGAACTAGGGACAGGAGGCTTGGCATTAAGAGGACTCGTAAAGTTTAAGAGGAAGAAGAAGAAGAAGGAAGAGAAGAAACAAACAAACGAATAAACAAACAAAAGGAAGGAAAGGAAGAAACAGGAATATAAAAGTATGATAAGCATATACCGTGTCTTTGCTATAAAACATCTTCACTATCTCAAAATCGATATGTTAAAATTTATCCAACTATTTGTGGAAGTTTCAGTACAAAAGCCCAGCAACACGAGGATGGGAGTGGACGCTTTTGTGATCAGTGGGGTTCAGAGTGTCATCAAGCCACTTTGAGGGCAAACCCAATTGTGGGGAAGCAGAGCCAATGACTCTCACCAGGTAAACAATGAAGTTTCCTCGCTAATAAGTACCAGTAATAGTAATGCTACTTTGTACTACTACTATAGTGTATCATCTAGTCAAGATGATGTTGTTGCTGCTGCTGCTGATGATGATGATGATAATTATTATAATGATGATGATGATGATGATGATTAGAATGATGATGATGATGATGATGATAAATAATAAAATAATAATAACAATAATAATAAAAATTATAATATACTACTACTACTACTACTACTAATAATAATAATAATTATTATTATTATTATTATTATTATTATTATTATATAAAATAATGATAATTATATAATAATAATAATAATAATAATAATAATAATAATAATAATAATAATAATAATAATGATAATAATAGTAATAATAATAAAAAACTGATAAAGGGAAAGGATGGGTGAATGTGATTGGCCAGATGGGGAGAACGGGCGCACCTGATTGGCTGAGTCCCTAGCAGAGGAGCTTGGAGCTGAGTAAGAGCTTGCCGAGCCATCATTTCATGTTAAATATTACCCCCTCCCCCATGTCTGCCGTAGCTGCCTAGCTACGGCAAGACTGACTGAATCTTGGGTTCCAGGAAGATTCTCAATAATAAGGAGAAGCAAATCACTGGCACAGATAATCCCAGCGCCTGCACAAGCATGGTAAAGCAGCGGACCCAGCAGCTTCCACCACAGGGCGACAAGACTCAATACAAGACCACGAAGAGTCCCTCTAAGACTGACATGGCGCCGCCACCGATCGGCCCAGCACGCGTGGCGTGGGCCCGACGGGAGGCCGCCAGGAAACACCGGAGGCGTGTGAAGGCAGGCGAGGAGCCCAGGAAACTGGCTCCTCCTCTGCAAGTGTGGATCGCTCCTCAGCAGGATATTAAGAATGAAGAGGCGAATTGTCCCGCTATGGAGGCGTCTCTTGGTCTAAAGGAGATAGAAGGTATCCGAAAAGAAATTCCGTCTGTTACTACAGCACTTTATCCTACTAAAGAAGTAACGTCTGCTGTTGAAGAATTACCGTCCATTCCTGAAGAAGCAATTGTAAATGAAGTGATCCCTTGCGTTAACAAGGAGGACTGTACTCCTAAAGAAGTGTCGTCCACTGGAGAAGTAATGCCTGTTTCTGAAGAAGAGATGCCCTCTCATGAAAAAGTAATGTCAAACCCTAAAGAAGACGACACACAGTTTTTGCGGCGACACGTCCCGTTTTTGACAGAGGAACAGCTGCACAGCCTGGGCCCTGGACGCCACCTGGGTGCTGGAGGCTACGGCTCCGTCAAGCAGCTGCGGTATGAGGGCACTGAGGCGGTCGTTAAAGAACTCCTGCGCGATGGCGACCCAGCGCCGTTGTTAAGAGAGGCCCGCGTTCTGGTGAATGTAAATGGTGCTGGTGGAGTGCCACGGTTGCTGGCAGTGTGCCAGACTCCACCAGCTTTGCTCCAGGAGTTCTTAGGGCAGACTTACGACTATTATTTAGACGAGTGCTCGGTTGAGCTATTCCTTAAATCACTTATTAGCATTTGTCAGCGAATGGAAGAAGTCCATGCCAAGGGATACGTTCATAATGATATCAAGTACAATAACATCACGTTTACCGGCGCCGTCAGCGATCCTGATCTTCATATCATTGACTTTGGCTTGGCTTGTCACATCGGGGAAATTCTCTATAAGCGTCCATTCGACCTGACTGAAAGGCATGCGAAGGTTTCACGGAGGAAAGCCAAATACGCAATAACTGGGGATACCTTTGAAAAGTTTTTAGCATGCTTCGATGATAAAATCACTGATGAGGACCAAGGAAAGGAAAACAAAGAGGCCGACGACGACGAGGTAGAAAAATGTCCCTGGATGGCACCCGAGGTGCTGGGAGGAAAGCCAGTGCTGCCATCTGGGGACGTGTACAGTTTTGGTTACTTATTGGAGTTTTTGATGAAATATTCAACACAGTCCTTCGTTGCGAGCCCTCTCAGGAGACTATCACATCTATGCACCGCCTGGGACGCCCACGCACGCCCCTCCCTCACCCAGGTGGTTCAAGGAATTGCAACACTGCTTCAACATTTGACTGTTACGCAACTCGCCGAAAAATTTGATATCGACGACGGCAACGAAGACGAAGAAAACAAGTCTGTCAATGATGAGGTGCCGTGTGTTGCCCAGAAAGAGTCTCTTGGTCTGGAAGAGAAAGATAATGTTCTCGAGGAAAAGCCTTCTGCCACTCCTCTTGAAGATGTAATGCATAGTCTTGAACAAGTAATACCTGCTCCAGTAGAAGTAATACCGAGCCCTGAGGAGAAAGATAATGTTTCCGAAGAAAAGCCTTCTGCCACTCCTCTTGATGTAATGCATAGTCTTGAACAAGTAATACCTGCTCCAGAAGAAGAAATATCGAGGCCTGAGGAGAAAACTATCAAAGAAGAGGTTCCGCTTGTCAGTGAGGAGACACGTAATTCTCTGGAAAAAGCAGATTGCGTACTGAAAAAGTCACTGTCTGGAACTGAAGGATTGTATGATAGTGAGGAGCCAATGCGTGTTATTGAAGAAGAAATACAAGCGCCTGAAGAAGTAATGCTCGCCGGTGAAAGAGTAATGACAGTTGAAAGCTTTGAACTGGAGCACGGCTACGAAGTGCCGTGTGCTGCCCATGAGGCACCTCTTGCTCTTACTCTTCTTCTGTTCTTCTATTGCCGAAGAGGTGCCGCCTGCCACACGCGTTGAAGAGGTTCTCTTTTTTCTTGAAGAAGTAATACCTGCTCTGAGAAACGACAATGAAGACGAGGATTGAGGGAACACTGATGAAAACCGTGATAAAAGTGAGAAAAGTGTAAAAAAAAGAAAGAAAAACAGTTGTCGCGAAATTATGTACGTGTGAGTAAAAAAATCTTGTTGGAGGATAAAAAAGTAAAAGAAAAGTTAAAAGGAAAACAAAAGAGAAAACATCTATTAGACTTTGTATACGTGTGAAAAACGTATCTTGAAGAGGATAGAAAATAGTAAAGAAAAAGAAAATACGTAGTAAGATTATATACGTGAAAAAAGTGAGAAAAGAAATATGGTGTTTCTAAATCACATAAATGTGTAAAAAAGAATAAAAAGAATAAAGCATAAAAAAGAAAATAAAAAGAATAAAAAGAAAAGAAATGAAAAATAAAAAGAGAAAGGAGATTAAAATGTTTTGGAAAAGAATGATGTATATGTGAGAAAGACGTAACTTAAAGAAAAAAAAAGTATTTAGCAAGATGATAGGTGTGTGTGTGTGTGTGTGTGTGTGTGTGTGTGTGTGTGTGTGTGTGTGTGTGTGTGTGTGTGTGTGAAAACTAACTTGTTGAAAATGAATAAAAAAGAAAAAAGAAAATAGTATGTAATGTAATAATGGATGTTTCTGTTAAAACCGTAACTTTTCAAGAGGATAAAATAAAACAAAGAAAAAAGAATAAAAGAAAATGAAATAAAGTAGTAAATTTATTTATATACGTATGATGAAAAATTTTAAAGAGGACAAAAAAAAAAAAATATTTATAGTAAAATTATTGATGTATGCGTGAAAATCGTAACTTGGAAGGGATGAAAAAAAAAATGCAGTAAAATTACGGATGCGTATATGAAAAATTTGTGTTTTTTTTTTTTTCTTACATAAATTTGAGGCTTGCTTTTCATGCAGCAAGATCACTACCTTTGGGAGAAAGAGAAAATGAGGAGAAAAAAAAAATAAAGAATGTTGCGGTAAAATTTCTACGTATAAGTGAAAAATGTTACTTCAAAAGCATTAAACAAGAAAAAAAGAAAAAAAAAAGAATGTTGCAGTAAAATTTCTACGTATAAGTGAAAAATGTTATTTCAAAAGCATTAAACAAGAAAAAAAGAAAAAAACGGAAAATATGTAGTAAAATAATGGATGTGTATATGGAAAAATACAAAAAAAAAAGAAAATATACAATAACTATGGATGTTTGTGTGAAAAACGTGACTCGTGCAAAAGGATAAAAGACAACAAAGGAAAAAAAAAGAAAAGGAACACAATCATCTCATAATGTAATAATGTATATAAATGTCAATCCATAACATGTTCAAGAGGATGAAATAAAGAAAAGAAAAAAGAAAAAAAAACTATGTTGTAGAAAAAATTATGTACATAGCATGTGTGAAAGAAAAAAAATGATGATGAATAAGAATAAGGAAACGAAAAAAATAAAATAATAAAAGTAAATAAAAAGAATAAAAACGTAACTTATAAGATAAAAAAAATAAAGAAAAAAAGAAAAAAAATTGGATGTTTGTGTGAAAAAGATTACTTGTGCAATAGGATAAAATGAAACAAAGAAAAGAACTAAAAATAAAAAAAAAGTGAAAAGTATAACTCCTTGAAGAGAATAAAAAGAAAAAATCTAAATTAAAACGTGAAAAAAAATGAAAAAAATCTTTTAATACAATGATGTGTATAATAAAGAAAAAGAAAGAAAAAAAAGAAAAAAAATAAATATATGTTCTGGAAAAAATATGTATATAATATGTGTGCAAAAGGAAACTTAATGATAAAAAGAATAAAGCAAAAAATAATAAAAAAAGGAAAAAATATGTAAGAGGATAAAAAAAAAGAATATATAGTAAAATTATAGAAATTTGCAAAAAAAGACAATTGTTGAAGAAGATGGCAAAAAAATGAAAATACAAAGAAAAGGAAACTACGAACTATAATTATGGATGTTTGTGTGAAAAGAGCAACTCGTTCAAGAGGATGAAATAAAAAAAAAATAAATAAATAAAAAAAAATGTAGTAAATTATGTACGTGTGAAAATCTTCACTTGAAAAGGAGAAAAAAAATAACGAAGAAAAAGGAAGAAAAAAAAAGATAATATAGATGTATGTGTGAAAAATTGAACTTTATAAAAGGATACATGTTTTCTTATTCACAAGAATTTCAGTTTTGTTATTTATGCAGTAAGAACATTGTTTCCTTGAAGATGATAAAAAGAAATGCAAAAAAAAAAAAAAATGAGGAAGACAGAAAAGCAAAAAGATTGTTGTTGTACAAGAAAAAGAAACAAAACAAGAAAATGTAGAAAATAATTGATGCATATTTGAAATAAAAACTATGTTGGAGAATGAAAAAAAAATAAAAGACGCAAAAAAATAAAGGAAAAAGAAAAAGAAAACATCTTGAAAAAAAAATATCTATATAGGAGTGAAAAACGTAACTTATTCGATACGATGAAGTAAAAAAAAAAAATATGTATACATCTGTGAAAGAGGAAACTTGAAAATTTGAAAAAAAAATAAAAGCAAAAATGATAAAAAGGAAAAAAAAGTGTATTAGTAGTAAAATTAAGTATACATATGTGAACAAAAAAAAATCAATATGGTAAAAATAAAAAAAAAAGACATGCAGTGGAATTATGGTTGTACTACATGTAAGTTGTTGAAGAGAACAGACTGTCTTTCTCCTGCAAGTATTTGAGTTGGTTTTTCATGCAGTAAGGTCATTAATTTTGTTGCATTAAAAAAAAAAAAAAGTTCATATGCTACTCGCCTTGAAGAGAAAAAAAAATAAAAAAATAAAAATATGTATTTGTGAAAAACATAACTTGTTGAAAAAGAGCGAAAAAGAAAAATACAAGAGTAATAAATAAAACACAGAAAATAAATAGAGGAAGAAATAAAACAGATAAAATAAGAAAATAAGAATAAAAAATGTAATAAAATTATGTATATACATATGTGAAAACCATAATTTGAAAAGGATAAAAAATAACAAAAAGGAAGAAAAGAAAGACATTATGGATGCATGAGTTAAATGTGATGAATTTCTTTTTACCAACAAAAATTTGAATGCTGTTATCCATGCAGCAAGAAAATAATTTTATGAAAAAAAAATGTAAAACAACAAAGCGAAAAAAATATAAAAAGAAAAAAAAATTGATGTAATACAAAAAGAAAAAAAAAGGAAATATGCAGTAAAATAATGAATGTAGATGTAAAAAAAATTTTGTAAGAAACGAAAAAAAAAATTATATATATATATATATATATATATATATATATATATATATATATATATATATATATATATATATATATATATATATATATATATATATATATATATATATATATATATATATATATATATATATATATATATATATATATATATATATATATATATATATATATATATATATATATGTAACACGCAATATAATTATGGATGTTCTGTGTGTGATAAACTAAACTTGGCGGCAGATATGTCTGTCAGTCGCCTTGAAGAGGTTCCCTTTGCTCTTGAAGAAGTAATGCCCGCTCCGAGAGACGCCACTGAAGAGAATTGAGGGAACAATGATGAAAACAGTCAAAGTACGTGAAAAAAAAGATTAAAGAAAAAGAAAATCAAAATAATGTACATGTGTGAAAAAAAAAATGTAATTTGTTGAATAAGATGGAACCCCCCCAAAAAAATACATAAGAAAAAAATGCTGCAGATTTATGAATATGTGTGGAAAATGTAATTTGTTTAAGAGCATAAAAGAATATAAAAATAAAAGGAAAACGATAAATAAGTTGTAAAAAAATTACATATATCTGTGTGTGAAAACGGAAATTTGTTGAGAAGGATAAATTGTTCTTTTTACACACTATAATTTAGTTTTTTTTTTTTTTTTCCAAGCAAACACATTATTATTTGTCGCAATGAAAAAAGAAACAAAAAATAAATAAACAATGTATTTCAGCATCTAATTGAAATTAAATGACTGCGTATGTTTAGCAACGGTGTGTTCGCTTTACAATGATAACAAAGGTGAGAGTATAAGAGGAGGAGGAGGAGGAGGAGGAAGAGGAGGAACTGGGGTAAAGGGATTTAGACACACCTGGCGTGTGGTGCTGGCTGCCTTGCGAGTTGAGGAGCACGTATGGAAGGAAGTTTGCGTGAGAGAGAAGCTGCCACAGAAGTTATCAGAAGAGCGAGGAGCATATGAAGCAATCACATTATCATGCTTCCTCTCGCGCCTTTTTCCGTCTCTCTTCTTTACAATGCTTTTTCTCCCTTTACTCGTACTTTCATTTTTCCCTTCTGCTATTCTTCCTTTGTTTGCTTTCGTACTTACTTTCTCTCTCTGCACGCGTTACTTTCCTTGCAGTCGTGGGTTAGTGGATGTGCAAGGCAGGGAGAAGGATTTGGTGTATATTCTTCCTTTGAAAATATCCTTATACTGTTTCCTCCCCTTTCTTCTCTCTCTCTCTCTCTCTCCCTTCTCTTCCTCCTCCTCCTCCTTTTCTTTGTCTACATGGTTTTTCTACTTTTTTTCTTTTTATCTTCCTCATATTTCATTAATTTTTCCTCCTTTTCTCTTTATCCTTTTCTTGCCTTTCTCCTTTTTCCTCGTCTCCTTTTTTTTTGTTGTTCCTCTTCTTTTTCCTTGTAACTAATTTCTTCCATACTTTCCTTTTTTTTCCTTGTTTTCTCCTCTTATTCCTTGTATTCTTCTCTTGCGTCCCCTTCTCCTCCACCTCCTTTCAGCTTCTTCTAATCATTATTGTCATTATTGTTACTATCATTATAATTACTACTATTATTATTATCATTAGTATCAGTATTAGTATTATTTTTTCCTCCTCCTCCTCCTCCTCCTCCTGTTTACCCTCCTCCTCAGTACTCCACCCACGGTATAGGAACACCCCTTTGTGCACTTTCACCACTTACACTTACTAACCCTTTGTTGACGCCGAGAGACATCCACACACTCATCCAGGACTCCCTCCCACACAACCTTCTCATTTCAGCACATTTCCCAGCCGGTATCTCCCTAATCCCATGGAACCTCCTCCTTTAAGTCCCCCTCATCCGACAGTCCCGTTTTTCTTCTTTATTCTTAGTCCAGCTTCCCTTTTCCCTGCCGCTTGTTTTCCGAGTATCAGTTTACACGTCCTGTTTCTTGCTGGCCTCGACCTCTGCTGCCCCGTGCTATATCAAAGTTAATCAACTGACGCCGTTTATAATGTAGTACGTGGTATCAGCCCCATTATGACTGTGTGTGCTTGTGTGTATGAAGGCACTGCTGTTTATGCCTCTGGGTTCATCTGTCTCTGCCATCTCATTGACTTGCTGGTTTGTATCACGGTTATTTAATTGTTCCCGTATACTGCTATCTTATTTGTTGCTGTGGCTTATGAAAAAAAAAGAAGAGAAGAGAAAGGAAAAGACTTTTGTTGCCATCTCTTAATCCCGCCTCTTTAAAAATAAAAGACTAAGAATCAAGGTACTCTTAAAATATTAGTGTATATTTTTCTCTGTCGTTGTGTTCCTTTTATCATTTTGTCATTCAAGTCAATTTTTTTTTATAAAGATAATTGTACCTTCAACCAAAAAAATATCTAACTATATAGCTTTTTTTTTTATTTGTAATACGTATGTATGAATGTGTGTGTGTTTGTTTGTCTGTCTGAATGTGGGAGAAGTAGTACGAAGCTCTGTCTAAATGTACGTATGTTCCTGTTTGTCTGAATGTAGGTATGTATGTTTGTCTGTATTGAATGTGCGTCTCTCTCTCTCTCTCTCTCTCTCTCTCTCTCTCTCTCTCTCTCTCTCTCTCTCTCTCTCTCTCTCTCTCTCTCTCTCTCTCTCTCTCTCTCAACACCCCACATTAGCACCTCAACGGACCCTAAACACAACTGACAGCCGCACCAATCATGTTCTTCACGTTTAACATCAACACGAACTCATTTCTCTGCGAGACAGAGTACTGGGCACACATGTACGTGAGTCTGGGAACAGCAAGGCGAGGAGCTAATGTATGTGATGTTCAATGTTCTATAATAAACGAAGTACATTTTATAGTTAATGTTGCACGTGAGAATGGTTTACATTTGTCTCAGGTCTTTTCTATATTAGCTTAGCGACACTTCCGGCTTACTAGGACCAGCTGCTGTTGAAGGCTTTTATGTATACTAAGTGGAAAGAAAGAATAAGACGCTGGGAAACTGAAGAAAAATATGATGAGATCTAGTAGTGGAAAAAAAAAGCAAAAACGAAAGTAATGGAAGAAAAAATTAGAGAGTTTTGAATACACTTTTCAACTCAAAGATAAATACATGAGCTCAATGGAAGAACGAACAGCAGCATACCTGATGGCCCTTACGAGACTGTTTGTGATAAGCTACAGTAATCTAATGTAAAACAAGAGATGTATGATGGTGAAGATGAAAGAAACTTGGGGGGTGTTGGTGAACATTCTTATGCTGCGACTGTAATTATAAAGTTATTAATTATTTAGTCACACCTGCGTTTACATGATCACCCCCCCCTCTCTCTCTCTCTCACCATCACCACCCCCTCTCCACCTCCTGTTACCAGCAATCACAATCAAGAGAACCACATCCTTGCTCCCACGCTCCGCCCCTTCCACCACCCCTCCTCCTCCCATTCCCAGCCCCCACCACCACCCCTTCCCCTCCACCCCGCAGGACGCGACTGGCATAATCTCTTCTACTTGTCAATTCCGTGACGAATCGCCCCGAGTCCTTGTGGCGCCGGCTGGACACAGGACATGACGGTCGTGTGTGTGTGTGTGTGTGTGTGTGTGTGTGTGTGTGTGTGTGTGTGTGTTCATGTTGAATAAAAGGACTGATAGACAAAAGAGGGGCTGTGATGAATGGGATTGCTTTTTATGGATGTGTCACAGTAGAAGTAGGAGTATTAGAGTTGCAGTAGTAGTAGTAGTAGTAGTAGAGTAGTAGTGGTGGTGGTAGTAGCAGTAGTAGTAGTATGTGCTGTTATTGTTGTAACCATCGTCGTCGTCATCACTGTTGTCGTTGTTGTTGTTGTTGTTGGTGGTGGTGGTGGTGGTGGTGGTGTATTCAGGGTTTGTGTCCAGGGTGTACACAACATCCTAACACATAATTTGATTTATATGTAATTCTTGTCTGAAACAATATTTTACTAGTTACAAAATGATCACTTCATCCAGTCTTTATCAGTTCTCCTCCCAGAACCCTTCCTTAAAAGTTTTATAAGTTTGTTGCCTCAATTCATATTCAGCTCAATGAAGAGGCTGTCATCGATGAAAGATGTATAGAACATATGTATCTTAAGAGATGTGAGTGAGTCCATTATCAAAGAGACACAGGGAGGGAGAGAGGACGGTGATTCGTGTGGCGATTGAATTTGGAACGTTTTTCTCACATAATAAATTATGTGTGGGCTATATATATTTTGACTTTACACGTCACTCTCATCCTGATGTTTCTTATTTACTATTTATCACTTTCTTTCATCAAACTCTCACTGTATAAGGAAAAAAAAAAAGCTGTACTTGGCATAGTATTTTCGTAAAAACTAACAATAAGAATAAAATATTGTTATTCCTGCGAGTAAGAGAGAAAAGGACTGATCGAGATACGGAAAGACGCAGCGACACATGGTTATAAGGAACAAAAGCATAGAAAGGACGATAGAGGAATGACTCTGTGGAGGAACAAGGAAGGGTTAGGGCGCGGCGAGGAGAGCGAGGCAGGTGTGAAGCAGGAGAGAAAACACCTTGATGTTTAGAAAAGTCAGGCGGTGGAGGAAGGAACAATTATGAGACGAGTAGCAGTGGTTGGAAGAAGACACGAGTGGGGCTGAAATTCTGTGAGAGGAGGTTGGGAAGGTGCAAGAAAGGAAGGGAGGGAGGGGCGCCGGAAGGGAAGGGATGTTAAGTGGAACCATGCTGAGTGGAGAGATGAGTGAGGCTGAGTGAGTGAAAGAGGGAGAGGGAGAGTTGGAGCGATACTGAAGCTAAAGTGAGTGATTTCACAAAAACAAAGTGAGATTAGGAAACAGGATCATGATAATAATAATAATGATAATAATAATAATAATAAATAATAATAATAATAATAATAATATGAAAGCGAGCGTCATTATTCAGAGAGAGAGAGAGAGAGAGAGAGAGAGAGAGAGAGAGAGAGAGAGAGAGAGAGAGAGAGAGAGAGAGAGAGACGCTAGGCTACAGATGTGTCATTCACTCAAGAGGTACCAAGGCCAGAGAAGATGCAAGGTGTAAGGTGGGAACCCGTGGTGGCTCATGAAGGGGGGTGCGGATGCTGTGGAGGTGGGGGAGGCATTGGGAGGCGTGTGGGTGAAGAGGAGGGAGAATAAGGGAGGAGGGTGGGAAGATGAGGAGGGTGGGAGTGCTACCGGGTGCTGTAGAGCCTTATAAGCACTTCACTGATGCCTATCGTGGATGCTGCACTGTCCATTGTATCCCTCCCTGCCTCCCTGACTCCCTCCTGCCTCTAATCCTCACTGTACCAAAGCTGCTCCCAACTTCTCACTCATCTATTTTTATCTCTCGCTTTCATCCTTTCCCTCTCTGTTACTCATCGTTTTCCTCTCTTCCTCACTCTTGTTTGTTTTTTTTTCATTTGTATATTTCTCTTTTATTTGATATTTCACTGCGTTTTTATCTTTTATTTTGTGTTTTATTTATTTTCTTATATTCGTTTTTTTTTTCGTTCTTCCATGACTATTGTGTTTTGTTTTTCTTTCATTCCTATTTATCCGTTCTATCCTTCCAGTCCTTTAGTGTATTTATATATTTTTTTTCTAAGTTTCTTTCCTACCTTTCCTTTCCTCCATTTCCCCGTACATTCATACATCACATACCTCTTTTCCTCTCACATATATCTTCCCTTTCTCTTTTTTGTTCCCCTCCCTTTCCTTCCTCTGTAATGTCTTTTCCTTTTTTTTCTTTTTTACATTATATTCATGTTTATTCACGTATATTTTTTTTTCTTCCTCCCTCTGAACTTTTTAATCCTTCCATACAGTCTGCTTCCATCTCTCATGTCTCTCTCTCTCTCTCTCTCTCTCTCTCTCTCTCTCTCTCTCTCTCTCTCTCTCTCTCTCTCTCTCTCTCTCTCTCTCTCTCTCTCTCTCCACTGCATCCCTTCACTCTTCTCTCGTATCTATATAATGTCTTCCCTTTTCTCTCATTTTACGCTTTCTTTCACATATCAAACTCCTTTCCCTTGACATTAATTCCTTCTTTAACTCTTAAATTCTATCTTATAATCTTTTATCTATATAACTCATTACCTTTCTTTTAATATTCATTTGTTTATACGCTTCCTATCATCGTAATGTGTGTCTGCCTTCACTCTACACAGCACATTACCATAACAAGCATTTATACTCTCCAAGTGGTTATAGATGTCAACTTCTTTTTATTTTATTTTGTATTAAAGTTATTTTCTCATCTAGCATTATAGTTTGTGTGATTTAGTATGGTAAAATGTAACGGCCTAATCCGCATCTAAAGGCCTGTTGCTGTTAGAAATTGTTAGTAATTCCCTGTAATAATCTTTCTACATGGCGGTACTCCTCAGTCACTACACTTAACCCTTTTCAATTTTTCTCTTGTATCTATGAAATTCCTTCCCTTATTCTCTATTTCATCTTTGCATTCTTATGTTTTAATTTTTTTTCTCTTGTATATGTCAAATTCCTTCCCTCACTCTCTAGTTCATCTTTGTAGTCTTTTTCCTATCTTCGTATTTCACTCATCTCCATACCACAAACTTAAGATCCACGTCTCAACAAATGAAACTCTTCGCTCCTTCCTTATCCTCTTCACAACACTTGCATATGCTGTTCCCTATACCTCCTTGTACTTCCAACCCTTCCCGCGCCGCACCCTCACCTTCACTTCCCCGCCAGCCTTCCCTTTCTTCACACTGTCATTCCGCTAATTAGAGGCGATGGGGTCAGATGATGTACCGCGCGGGGAGATCGACACCAAGACTATGGGGAGTCTCCAGGTTTGGCGAGTGGGGAGGGGGCAGGCCACGAATGGGGCAGCCAAACGAGGCGTGATGTGAAGCCTCTATTTACTATGCTTTCCTTCGCCGCGTGTAGCAAAGGGAAATTGCTCCTAGGGTAAGGGGCGCGGAGGTCGTGTGCAGCCTGGCGGGGTCTCATATTTTGAGTGTCTTCATTAAAATGTTACTGTTGGTCTTACTGCTTCCTCCTGTTATTGTTGTGGGTTGTGACTCTCTTTTTTGCTTGTTCTGTTGTCTTTCTGGTGCTCTCTCTCTCTCTCTCTCTCTCTCTCTCTCTCTCTCTCTCTCTCTCTCTCTCTCTCTCTCTCTCTCTCTCTCTCTCTCTCTCTCTCTCTCTCTCTCTCTCTCTCTCTCTCTCTCTCTCTCTGTCAAATACTTGGATTTCATATATTCTTTTCTCTCTTAGCCAAACATTTATTAATTGTTTTCTTGTCTTGATAATGAAAAAGAAATCTCGAGACGTTAACTTGACAGACGCAGGTATTTGCTAAGAACACCAATCACAGCCACAGCCACGCTCTGTCTCGCTCGCAGCTTCACCCTCCCTTGCTCACCTTACCCTTCCTCCCTTACAGTCTAACCATCCCTCCCTCACAGCCTCACCCTTCGTTCCTCATAACCTCACCCTCCCTTACTCACCTCCTCACTCTCCCCAACATCCTCACTCTACCTCCCTTACCTTCACCCTCCATTGCTTATACACACATCCTCCCTCCCCTACATCATTACTTATATCCGCACAATCTCACCTTACCTCCCTCACATTGTCACTAACTCGCTTACATCCTCACTTTCCCTTACAGCTTCACTCTCCCTCCCTCACCTTCACCCTCCTCAGCCATCGTTGTTCGTTACACACACACACACACACACACACACAACAACAACAACAATAACAACAACCAAAGAAGAAAATGTTGCGCTTTTAGATTCAGGTTTGATTACTCTTCGCGTTCGCTACACGTACAAAGTTCTCATTCTCGGTATTATTTTTGCGAGAAGTCATAAATACTTGTTACCCAGTGTGAATATATGAATGCCAAACACTGAGGGATAAATGTAAGAGGAGACCTGATATTTGTAGCCTCCGTTAGTAAAATATACACCACTACGTACTTCTTCCACTGGTGATTCTGGTTTGATATTCGCCTATCAGTGTTTCTACTACACTTTCGTCACACTTCCCATCCTTCCCTCAACTTAGATTTTCCCTCCAGTAAAAATAAATATCACTACTTCTTGCTCCTGTGATTCTGCTTTGTCATTCGCCTCTCAGTTCTTCCACCACCCTTTAGTCACACCTCCAATCCTTTCCTCCAGTTTTATCTTTTCCCAACAGTTCCTTTCTTTTTGAGAGTCCCTCCTTACAACCTTACAATCATCTCTCAAGGCCTCTGATTACACACTGCACCACCTTTTCCAGTCCGCCCTTTCTGGCAGTTTGTTCTCTTGTCCCTTCTTACACGCCTTTCACCTCTACTCTCCCTCCCTTCCTCGCTCCTTGCTTCCTCGCCCTCTACATCCTGCTCAGCCCCTCCCAGATCCTTAAGGGCCAGCGGGCAAATGTGTGATGTACAAAGCGTTGGGAAGGAAGCGCCATACATCACGCCAAGCAGACACCTTAGATTTACTGCTTGTTTACCTGCGAGGAGACTAATGGACATGACCTAAAATGTGGAGGCTAGGACACCATCTGAAGGAACTGTGTTTGTGTGTGTGTGTTGAGACAGAGAGAGAGAGAGAGAGAGAGAGAGAGAGAGAGAGAGAGAGAGAGAGAGAGAGAGAGAGAGAGAGAGAGAGAGAGAGAGAGAGAGAGAGAGAGAGAGAGAGAGAGAGAGTTATGAATTAATTTAGCCGCATTTATCCTTGCTCTCTCTCTCTCTCTCTCTCTCTCTCTCTCTCTCTCTCTCTCTCTCTCTCTCTCTCTCTCTCTCTCTCTCTCTCTCTCTCTCTCAAACCCCCTTTCCTTCCTTTCTCACTATCCCTTCCCCCATTAACTTTCCTCACCCACCACCCCGCGATGGCTACACAGATTAACTCATCACAGCCCTCCAGACCCCCGGCCCGGATGACAGGTATCCCCCCGCAGCTCCTCCTGAAACCACCGCCTCCTCCACGGTGACTTGGGCCAAAGCGTCCTCGATGCCGCGCCGATAAGCGATACACGAGCGAGGACTGTGTTGGTGCTCTTATCGAAGAAGGGTTTAGGGTATTGATATGTAATCTAGACGTGGGATTCTGTGACGCGTGAAGTTTTATGTTCATGTAGAGTTTGTAGACTGCAGATGCGTTGTTGTACTGTGTTTTTATGTGGTTAAGGTGTACATGATCTACACGCAGTACAATGTATACTAAACGTACACATTACCATATCAATATTTATTTATAACCTCTCCCCTAAAAACAACGGTGGCTGCAGCAAACACCATCTCTTTTTTCCGTTGACGTACTGCGGTTAGTTTTTAAGTGTAATACCGAATAGTGTTGTGGAACCAGTGAAATTAAACAGCTTATTAAAGACTTGAAGGATTTATGTTGTTATAAAACTTTCCGTAATTTTTTGTAATGAAATAAGAAGAGCAACCCTGAGATGCATAAAATATAATCCCATAATTAAATAAGGTAAACAAAACTGAGATGCACAGAAAAGAGGAGTTAGGACCCACATCCTTCCTTTAAGAGGTGAAAGGCGAAGGACGGCCACAACACCAGCACAGTTGCCATCTCCCCTCGCGGATTGCAAGACAGACGTGGAGTTCCGTTTCATGTCTGTGGTCAGCTTAACGCGGGTTACATAATCTTCCTCCTTTGTACCTCAATAACTGACTAACTCCGTGCTCTGTTCCACTCCCGCCTTTCCTTGTTTCGCTATCTCATTAAAGCAAGAACTAGCTAACCAATAATATTTTTTCACCACAATGTTCTCTTCAGCAGCGTCTTTTTATGTAACAGGTGCACTGGCTAAGGGCTACAAAACTATAATCACAATGTAATTTGTTTTTTTCTTATTTTTGCTCAAGACTCTTAGAAATATTAACGGCCTAGAAAAGACAGAATTGAACTGACTCACTTTTTTCATTCTGCATGTCAAAGCAAACATTGGTTTTACAGTAATCTGAATTTTGACAAAAGGTGCCCATAGCAGTGAAAGGGTCAAGCATCAGCGGGATAATGGAGCGGAATGTGGTGCGCAACTGTTGCGTGTATACCTGTGCGTCCAGGTATATTGACATGCGAAGTCAGGGCAAGCCACCCGGAGAATGGCAGGCGGGGCAGCAGGCGTGGCGACTAGTATGGGGGGGAGAATGAAGAATATACTTAAGTCTTCTCGACGTATTAAACTTATGACTCCATCAACACACACACACACACACACACACACACACACACACACACACACACACACACCAGAATTTGCATATTAAATTAAGCATGACAACCTTCCTGACTATTCAATCTGTCTCAGACTTCGCTGTTTCAGTTTCGAAAGTTTCCATTTTCTATAAATTTATCAAGTGAAAGAGCGTAGGTTATTTTCTGAAAGCGTCTCTTAACACTTGTCTCCTGGCTGTTTGTATACTGTAAGTTCAGATAACAAAAGTAATAGGCATATTACTTCTTTCAGAGGTGCATTATAACCAATTTTAGTTTCTTTCTTTATGCATGATAATCTTTAAAAAAACATAATTTGTTAGTTCAACGCAGACTATTGGCAATGCTCGAAGTGTCCTTAAACTATTTAACGACCCATTACCTTCCCTCGCCCTCACAGACCGCGACGAGTGTCAGGTGAACAATGGCGGATGCGAACACTCCTGCAAGAACACCGTGGGCTCCTTCATGTGTTGCTGCAGCCCGGGGTACAGACTGAGGCGTGACGGCCGCACGTGTCAAGGTGGGGCTTTCCCCATTCTATTGCTCTCCACTACTTTCTTCATTGAGATAATCAAGTAAATGCTTCCCTCTCTCACTCGCAAACTCATCACCCCTACGAGTTTATGAATAGGTGGTACTTTTAAACACGGTAAGGTTCTTCAGGGAATGGGTTGAGCGACAGTAATGACATTTATCTCTTATTCTGATACTATTGGCCTCATTTCTATATTTTCCTTTTCTTCTCCTCTACTATAGCTGATTAACTTCATTCTAGTCTTCTCCTCCGTCTTTCATCTCTTTCTTCAGTTTTTATTTTTTCCTTACTTCTTCTTTAACTTTTTTTATTCTTTCATTTCCTCCTCCTTTTAGTTGACCACGCTTCATTTCCCCCTTAATGTATCTCTTTCCATACGAATACTGAAGTGTTGGTGAACCTGAGTGTGTGTGTGTGTGTTGCATGGGAAAACACCAAAGTGAAAGCCTGAAGTTGTGAATGAATGAACGGAAGAAAACACGAATGAGTCATTCAGTGAATACATGGACCCGGTGAGCGAAAGAGTGAGCAAGTGAGCAAGTGAGTGAATTCAGTCTTCTGTTTATCATTTTAATCTATTTTCCTCTAACTTTATTCTTTATTTTCCTCTTTATGCTTTATCTTTTATCTTTATTCTTAATATTCATTGTTTATTATAGATGTGAATGAGTGTGAGTTTCACAACGGCGGATGCTCTCACGAATGTGCCAACACTGTGGGCTCCTACCGCTGTCTCTGTGGTCCCGGGAGCCGCCTGATGCCCGACGGACGCACCTGTGTTGGTAAGGCCAGGGAGGACGGGAAGACAGGACGGAGAAGGCAAAATAAGTGGGAGGGACAAGAGGAGGATGAGAGGAGAAAAACTGAGATGGTGTGACGAGAGGCAGGAAATAGAGGAGGAAGATGGCAGTGAGAAAGGGGAACGTGAGGAAGGAACGAAGAGTAGATTGTAGAAACTAGAACAAAAGAAGGGAAGAGTAGAGGGAAAACACAACGTGGAGAAAGAAGGGAAGACAAAATTTAATATATTAAAGTAGTGAAGAAGAGAATAGAAGAAAGAGACGAGAGAGAGAGAGAGGAGAGGAGACGAGAGGAGAGGAGAGGAGAGGAGAGGAGAGGAGAGAAAGAGAAGGAAAGGGTAAAGGATAGCTTAATTAATATAGGCATAAAAATCTTAAAAAAAAAGTATGACAAGAAATAAACCAAGAAATAATGAAGTACAGGAAAAGTCAAGTCAAAGGTAATCAGATGTAATCTATGGGCAAAAATGCCCACGATTTTTCTGACTTACATTCTAAGATCCACACACAAGCGCCGAGCAGTGAGTGTGTTCGTCTCGCCCTCGCAGCTTCGCCCTCTTGTGCCACGAGACGCAGGCCTAACATGGCGTGTCGTCTTGCAGGTGAGGCTTCGTGTGGCGTGAGGAATGGCGGCTGTGACCACTACTGCGACGACACCGCGGGCAGGCCAAAGTGCTCCTGCCGGCCCGGGTGAGTTGTGCAGCGAGCCGTTCAGTACTAGTGATAGGTGATCTTTATGGGAAGGTCAGCGTGCTCAGACCCGTATTCAGAAACGCTTTATTACTCTCACCATGACCATTTTCAAAGACTATAGAAATGACTAGCTGGTTTCGCAAAAGTCTTAATCTGTCACCACAACCATAAAAAAATAATAATAATAATAAATAAATAAATAAATAAATAAATAAAAACTTCTGTAACTTCAACCAAAGCATTTTGAAAGTAGTGAAGGTCCTCAGTGTCATGTTAAGGCGTGACTAGAATAAATAGCTGGTATTTGTAGCCATTCCTAACCTTTTCTTGTGCAAATGCTTCTTTTCCTGTCCATCTTCAATTCCAACACCAATAAAGCGGTACTCGTAGCTCGCAAACTTTTCAAATAGTTGGTTCTTTTCTGATAAGTTTTCATTTCACAGTCGTATATTATTATTATTTTTTTTTTCATGATATTAGCCGTGTTGATGATCAGCTACATTGTAACACACATTATACTGTATAAAATAATGCCTGTTCCCTCCTACAAACACCTGATTCCCACCACCAGTGATCATATGGTATAATCCCCAAGAGCATAGGAATCAAGGAGAACTTGTATTATTATATACATTTATTATAAATCCTATTAGTAAGGACTGGAGTATTTGCATTTCAGCCACCATTTTTAAACGCTGACAACACCGTGTGACTTATCGCTACGACATGGACACGATACACTGAAAAACCTCTCTCCTGATCTGTAAGTTGTCCATGCTCTTGGTAAGATTTGAAATGAGAGCTAGTTCCTCAGCAAATAACGTCGAATAATTATAGAAGATAAAGGATTTGTTTCATTATTTGAATATGATGCTAACAAACAAGTGTTTGCTAGGAATTTCAACGCGACGGGAACAAATGACCCAAGTGACGCTGAAGGTTTGGTATGCAGCTCGTAACCGTATTATTTGAATGGCTGCTTATTGGTACAGAAGGTAAATAATGACCAAGTTTACGTAACACTGATTTATGGCCAATTAAACGAAAATATTTATTACCATTGTGATGGGATGCCACCTCCTGCTGGTATATTGGAAGGGCCATTAATGTTTGCTGGTGCTGTCGTGAAGACCTGGCCTTTCCTGTGGTATCATTTTTTATATAGGAAAGAAATGTATCCTTGCTCTCATGGTAGCTTAAATACTATGCATTACGAGATAAGTTGATGGAGAATTCCTGACGACAGCCTTATGTTTCAGGTACATACTTGGCCAAGACGGACGGCGATGCGAGGCGGCGGATCCCTGCGTGGTGGATAACGGTGGCTGTCAACACATCTGCCTATAAGAGCAGGGCCGTGCACGCTGCACATGTCAAAGAGGGTTTACTTTGGCTAACGACCGTGTTTCGTGTGTTGACCTTGATGAGTGTAATATACCAGGCACCAGCAGTCAGCAATGTCGGAATACCTGGGGCTCCTACGAGTGCATCTGCAACTCTGGTTACCAGCTTGGCACTGACAACAAGTCCTGTTACAGTAAGTAACCAGGAAGGCAGGCAAATTTACCTTCTGGGAAAAAAAAAAAAGTCTTCAGTTAATACCACTATTTTCTAATTGTTCCCTTTCCAGTGATCGACATGGAGGTCATTAACTCTTGTCTTGAAAACAACGGTGGTTGCCAGCACATGTGCCAGCAGGGGCCAGACGGAGCCACTTGCACCTGTCACCCGGGATACCAGCTACAACCTGATGGGCGCTCCTGTCAGGTGATTGTGGGAGGCTAATATATCCAAAATTATGCACCTTTTCTTTCCATCGCAAAAAAAACACAGAATAAAGATGTGATAGTCGAGGAGCAATGAGAGTATGGTGACGGAAAATTTAGCTTTTCATGACCATCTGATCTTGTTGAATAAAGATTAAATAAAGCATAAGGATGTCGTTTCCGACCTCTAACCCACTTCTTGTTCTGAGAGGACCGCTTTTCCAATGGCAGGATGCGGACGAGTGTGAGGCTGGAAGCCATCGGTGCCAACAAGAGTGTGTGAATAGCGAAGGAGGCTACGCCTGCGCTTGCACACAAGGCTTCACATTGAGCTCTGACACCTTCACTTGCCTGGGTAAGTGCTTTCGACAGCTGGTGACATTCTTGATCCTCACTCCCTCTTAGAGATAGAATCTATTTTTGTGCTTTCTTACAGATGTGAATGAATGTTCAATGGAGAACGGTGGATGTGAGCACGAGTGCCAGAACACGCAAGGCTCCTTCACGTGTTCTTGCCGCAGAGGCTACGTTCTGGTCGACGAAGTCCACTGCGATAGTGAGTTCTGGACTCCTGATTCTTTAGACTACACAGTTACTATAGAAACTTTGGAAGTTGGTTTACGAACACAATTATGTTCATGAGTAAGGACGTTCACGCCTAGTCTCCTCTCCAGTCTTGGGCGGTAACTACGACGTGGACTACTCTGGCTACAGCATCCGAGGCGACCAGGACATGGGTTCGACAGCCACAGAGGACTACTCGACGGTGCTGGACGGCGAGATGACCAGAAACCGTGACGCGTGGAATGACGTAACTTACATAAGAACATAAGAACATAAGAAATAAGGGAAGCTGCAAGAAGCGTCCAGGCTTACACGTGGCAGTCCCTGTACGAAACACACCTACCTATTTCCATCTGTTATCCCCATCCATAAACTTGTCTAATCTTCTCTTAAAGCTCTCTAGTGTCCTAGCACTAACTACATGATTATTGAGTCCGTTCCACTCATCTACCACTCTATTTGAGAACCAATTTTTTCCTATCTCCTTCCTAAACCTAAATTTTTCAAGCTTGAACCCTTTATTTTTTGTTCTACCCTGGTTGCTGATCCTAAGAATTTTGCTTACATCTCCCTTGTTATAACCCTTATACCACTTAAAGACTTCTATCAGGTCCCCTCTTAACCTACGTCTCTCTAGAGAATGTAAATTTAACCGCTTCAACCTCGCTTCGTAAGGAATACTCCTCATCCCCTGTATCCTTTTAGTCATTCTCCTCTGTACTGATTCTAATAGACCTATATCTTTCCTGTAATGTGGGGACCAGAACTGCATAGCATAGTCTAGATGAGGTCTGACCAGCGCCAATTATAACTTTAATATTACTTCCGGCCTTCTACTTTTAACACTCCTAAAAATGAATCCTAGTACCCTATTTGCCTTGTTTCTGGCTTCTATGCATTGTTTCCCTAGACGGAGTTCAGAGCTAACTATAACTCCTAAATCTTTCTCGTACCCTGTACCTACCAGATTTTGGGTGTTTAATGTGTACCTATTGTGTGGGTTTCCTCTACCTACACTAAGCACTTTGCATTTATTGATATTAAATTGCATTTGCCATCTATCCGTCCATTCATTCATTCTATCTAAGTCTGTCTGCAAGGCGATGGCATCCGCTTCTGACCTAATTAATCTACCTATCTTTGTGTCATCCGCAAATTTACTAACATCGCTACTAATTCCACTATCCAAGTCATTGATATATATTAGAAATAATAATGGCTCTAATACTGATCCCTGTGGCACCCCACTAATGACATGACCCCACTCGGATTTCGAGCCGTTTATTAGCACTCTCTGTCGCCTGTTACCAAGCCATGACCCTATCCAACCTAACACCTTCCCATCTATCCCGTGCGCCCTAACCTTTCTCAGGAGCCTTTGATGGGGCACCTTGTTGAATGCTTTACTAAAGTCCAGATATAAGATATCATAACTATCCCCATTATCTACTGCCTCGTACACCTTACTGTAAAAACTTAACAAGTTTGTCAGGCAAGACTTCCCCTTCGTGAAGCCATGCTGTGACTGATTTATCAAGTTATGTTTGTCTAAATGTTCCCTAATGTTCCTGGCTATTATTGACTCTAACATTTTACCTACAACTGAAGTTAAGCTGACAGGTCTATAATTAGACACTAAAGTTTTATTTCCTTTCTTAAAGATGGGTACTACATTAGCCTGCCTCCACATTACTGGTACCTCACCCGACTCCAGTGATTTCCTAAAAACAGAAACTAACGGCTCACTAATAATCTCTTTACATTCCTTCAGTACTCTGGGATATATTTCATCAGGTCCTGGTGACTTGAACTTTTTTAGCCTATCTATCTCCTGCTCCACTATCTCCCTAGTTATGGAAATATCCGTCAGCTTCTCATACTCATCTGCTGTAAACACCTGTTCACTATCTGGCATATCCTGCATGTTTTCCTGAGTGAAGACAGTTAAAAAATAATCATTCAGAAGTTTACTAATCTCCTCCCCAGAACTAACCAGCTCCCCATCTGCTGCCTTTAATGGACCTACAGTATCCTTATTTTTCGTCCTGTATACCTGATAAAATCCCTTGGGGTCCGTCTTCGCCTGGCTGGCTACCTTTAATTCATAATTGTCCTTAGCTTTCCTCGTTAACTTCCTGACTGTTCTAACTAATTCATTATACTGTATCCTTAAAACTTCCTCACCTGCTTACGCAGAGTACAGCAAGATCATTACCCTCCAGACGCGTAAGTCAAGAAGCGCACAGCGCACACATTTGCTGTGTCTGCTTGAGTGTGTGATGTTAATGTTTGTCAGTATCACAATATCTCATTAATTTCAGAATTAGTAAAACTAAAACGAACACTTCGTGTCATACTCGCATTTTCACTGTTTTACGTAATTCTCTGATATCTGTTTATGTTTCTCCTCAGTTTTTAAAGATCCGTGCAAATATTACTTTAATTCATCACAAAACTTTTAAACATTCGTGCTTACTTATAATGACTGACGAAGAGTGGCAGGCGGAATGAAATTGAAGGAATGGAAGACGAGTGAACATCAATATATTGTTTGAAACGTGTCCCAGTGTCAGCATGAGATTCTGTCCTACAGGTTGCGTCCCTGGACATTTTGTACCTAACTGTTCCCTTATGTGTAACGACTGTCCCGGGGAATGCGACTGCTCGGGGTGTGTGTGTCCCCCGGGCAGGACTGGACCCATCTGCGAACTTGAGTGTCCCTCGGGTTTCTACAGACCCAGCTGTAACGAGGCGAGTCCTGCTTGCCGAGTATAACTAAATATGGCCCGATGGATCCATCACTACACTTGTAAAACTGCAGTAAATGTTACATAAAAATTACAATTGGCCATTTTTCTATCAACACGCTTTTCCTTATGATCATAAAGGTTATTTTTTCCTGATAGGTGTGTCGCTGTGAGAACGGCGGCACATGTGATCCCGTGACTGGCAACCGCACGTGTCCACCAAGTGTGTCCGGAGAATTTTGTGAAGACGGCTGCCCTGCAGGTGCCTTGTTTCCGTCCTTACTTTTTTCATTGCTGCATTGTATTGAAATAATCTATTCAACGGGAAGCACAGGAACAGGAAATAAAAAGAATGTTAAATATAATTTGTATAAATTATCTTTTATAATGAACTTTTAGCTCCGCAGACCGGAGTCAATATTATACTCGAGCACACAACCATGATGATGATCGTAACCTTTACTTCCCAGAGTGGGGTGTGCGAGTGTAAAGCAGGATATGTTGGCATTGACTGCTCCAAAGAGTGCCCAGAGGGAAAGTGGGGCGCCGGGTGTCTGCATGAGTGCCAGTGTGCCAATGGAGCCACGTGTCATCCCGCTACGGGCGTCTGTGGCCTAGACTGTCCCCCAGGATTCATGGGAACCGAATGCAACACACGTACGTTATTTTCATACTTTCATGAGAATATCCCTAACACGTACATACAACACGAGTAAATGATGACAACACTCTCTTGACAGCGTGTCCGGCTGGTCACTATGGACCGGGGTGTATGAAGGCGTGTATGTGCGGCCTGCGACCCTGCGACCCAAGCACAAGCGTGTGTCTCTGTCCGGCGGGGAACAAGGGACCAAACTGCAATCAAGGTGGGTCGTTGTACAGGCGCATTCGGCTCGCAGGCTTTTCTCTCAGGCATATACGGCATGGCTTTGCAACGTGGAGAGAAACATAATACTAACACTGTAAGGATTAACTCATCATTGACATTTAAAATATTACTCCCTCCTAGCGTGTTCTGAGGGACAGTGGGGACAAAGCTGCTTGAGGAAGTGCGAATGCCAAAACGGTGCTACGTGCAACTCTGTGACTGGAGAATGCCACTGTCAGCCAGGATATGTGGTAAGGCCTCTTTCTCTGCACTTCGTTCTTGCTGCCAAATATCGCTAAAACTATTTATGTACTACAGTGTATATATATCAATAGAATTTTTTTTTGTGACTGCTACTTTTTACTCTTCTCAGCAGCCATATTTTACAATAAAAAGAAAGTATTACTTCATCCGTATTTTCTTCTTCTATACTGTCCAATGGGTGCACTAGTGACTAGTATTTTACTAGTGACTGTCTTATTCTTTGAATACTGTAACCATATTTCACATTCGTTGAGCGCAGTTAGGACCCGATTAGATTTTTTTTAAGCGTGTACGTGCGTGTGCGTGTGTGTGGGAGGGCGGGGGCTCTTCATGATGGTCTTCCCGTCCTACAGGGCCCTACGTGTGAGGCAACGTTCCCCGCCGGCAGGTATGGTGTCAACTGTAGTGGAATATGTGGGTGCCTCAATGGTGCCTCCTGCGACCACAGGACTGGCCGGTGAGTGCTTGCTTTCGTGGAGCCTGAGTGTTGATAATTCAGTGACGGCCAATCACCAAGAACGAATGAAATATTTTCCAGCTTAATACCTAATGCCAGTTTGTGTATTCATGCTTATACTGGTATTTTCATCATATTTTAGAAAAGTTTCGATTTATCGTATTTCATTCATATAATTCAACACCAGACATGATAAAGAAATAAAAAATCAATCTACATAACATTCCCTTCTCCACGTTCCTGAAGTAATTTTTTGGAGGCACAACTGTTTATTCGACTTGTGGTCATCCCCACAGGTGCCAGTGCCTACCGGGATTCACGGGTCTTAGCTGCGGTCAGCCCTGTCCCCTGGGACGATTCGGTCAGGACTGTGTACAAGTATGTGACTGCAACGACGGTGGTGGGTGTGACAAGGTGACCGGGGAGTGCACATGTGCGCCGGGGTGGCGAGGGTCTCAGTGCAAACTCAGTAAGTACGGCAGAGCTAACTACAGTAAGCCATTTCATTGCAAATATTGCAAACCCTACGGACCTTCTTAATATCTGATGTAGGAAGTTTAAATATTACCGCTTGTTACATACACCATGAATTACTTTCAGAATGCGAGGAGGGTCGCTATGGAGCAGGTTGTGCCATGAACTGTAGCTGTGCCAATGGAGGCGAATGTGACCACATTTCAGGCGCCTGCATGTGTCGTCCAGGCAAGCTAACTACTGTACACTGGAAAACACACACACACACACAATCAATGTAATGATTCAACATTTATATAAATCAGATTATTCTTGCAGGGTGGCGCGGGACATTCTGCTCCAGGCCGTGCTCAGACAGGTTTTGGAGCATAGAGTGTCGGTACCAGTGTGACTGTGATGTTGGCGCGACCTGTGACCCCGCCACGGGAGTGTGCTCGTGTCCGCCTGGCAAACGCGGCCATCACTGTTCCAACAGTGAGTACTTAGTTTCATGTCTCTGATGGATGTAGATATAAAAAAAGAAAGGGTGTCTAAGAAAATAAGAAAGCTAAAGAGATTCGTATGTTCCTGCTTTTGTTAATTAAATAGGGATTGGGAGGACCTAATTCTCATCATTAATGACTCATGGAAATGACCTCATGCCTCTCCTCGGCTGCTGTTGACACGCACAAAGGACACTTATGGGAAACATCTTGAAAGCCGAAATTTTGTTAATCATTCCTAGATCACGTAGAAATATTCGTACGGTATGAGGGCGCACCAATGACCCGCTGTACCTACAGCTTGCCCGGAGGACCGATGGGGAAGCGACTGTCAACACGTGTGTTTGTGTCATAATGGTGGAACGTGTGACCGCGTGTCAAGGGCGTGTGTGTGAACCCCGGGCTACACCGGTGCCACGTGTCAAGAGAGGTGTCCTACGGGAACCTTTGGAAGTGGATGTCAACATACCTGTTTGTGTCAGCACGGTACCAACTGTCAGCACGACACCGGGGCGTGTGTGTGTCCCCCCGGGTACACAGGCACACACTGCCAGCGAGGTAAGACCACAATGCATAATCAGGAAAACTGCGTTTTTAAGCACTATGGAGTTCTTGAACATATTTATTTATCTTATTTTATTTATTTATTTATTTATTTTTTTTTTTTGATGAGATCAGTATAAAGTAGAAATAAAAATATTTTGAGTTACGTACCTCATGTATCCCTTTATGAATACTCGAATATTTGCTTCTCATTTCAAAGACTATAAAAGTATTTCAATGGTATTCACTGGCACTCCAATACTTCGGCCTTTCAATTCCAAATTCTACTTTCTTCTTGACCTATAGTCATTTCGAAAGGAAATAAAAAAAAGTCTATTGGGACTTCTCGGATTAGTGAAAATGTATCATTCCACCATGCCGGTACTGCCTGGGTGTGAACTTTGTAAGTCAAGCGGTGATGTGAGATGTTCATTACATTTATACTAGACATTTTCTTTACAATTACTACTGTTCGTCAGTTGACTGTCTGAATGTGTGTACATCCTTTTTCTTCATGACCCTTAAAATCAATGATAAGACTTTCCAACCGTGTTTCATTAATAAGCACAAGTATAATCTTAATATCGAATGTTTCTGAACACAAGCATAATGTGAAAATATAATGACACTGGCTTGATGTTTCAGAATGCGGGCCGGATAGTTACGGTGCAGGGTGTGTCTTCAAGTGCGAGTGTCGGCACGGAGGTGAATGTGATCCTGAGAGTGGGGTGTGCAAGTGTGCCCCAGGATGGCGGGGACCACAGTGCCAGAAATCCTGTCCTAAAGGTTACTTTGGTGTCTCAGTGTACATATTCTTCAGAATTGCTACGCGGTACTTGAATTTCACAAATGATAACAAACACATGAATACTCTTATGATTTCCAATATGATCACATCAGACCTCTGAAAAACAGCCAACATAATGGCGTCTTTCAGGGAAGTGGGGAGCGGGATGTGAACGCGTATGCGACTGTGAGCAAGAAGCAAGTTGCCATGCGATCACAGGCCAGTGCCAGTGTCCTCCAGGCTTCATTGGTGACAGGTGTCAGTTCAGTAAGTAGTTATACATACCTACAGTACTCAGCAGACTAAAGGCACTGTCACATGATTAGTGAACGAGTGTGGTGGCCAAGCACGCTTCTCAGCAGCTTCTCTGACGAGTGTGGTTCAGCTGGAGTTTTGTATCGTTGACGAATCTACTCGAGCAATGATAGAACTTCAGTTCCGCACGTCTACATTGTCAGTTTCCTCGCATTCTACACCACACTTACCCACTGATCGTGCGACAAGGCCTTAACGTAACGCATTGCAAAGGTGTCGACTAAAAACGGATGATATTGATAGTCCGCCTCTAATTGTTCCTTGGGACATTGCAGTCTGCGCTCTGGGTCAGTACGGGGAAAGCTGCAGCAAGGAGTGCCGCTGTGGGCCGTCTCAGCCGTGTGACCACGTGAGCGGGGAGTGTTCGTGTCGGCCAGGTCGCGAGGGACAGCAGTGCCACCAGTGTAAGTTAATCACACTCCAACGCCTCAGTTATCTGTTGATAGTGAATGTAATATTTGATTACCTATTCCATAATTTGATGACCATCATGAACTCTGGCACAGACTGTGCCGAGGGGCGGTGGGGCGAAGGATGTCGCCAGCAGTGCAAATGTGCAGGATCATCCCTGTGCGACCCGATGAGTGGGGAGTGTTTCTGTCCCGCGGGACTCAAGGGCAGGAAGTGCCGCAGGGAATGTCCGAGGGGCAGGTACGGCGTCGACTGTAAGCAGGTGAGCGTTTCGGGATTATGTGTTCGCTAACAGTCTTTACACGAAATTTCTCATTATGATTGGCAAGTATTCTATGAACAAATAAATGAAGAATAAATATATGAATGCTTCATTTGTTTTCGCACAAAAATGTCAGTGTAAAAATGGTGGGACGTGTGACCGCGTGACTGGCCAGTGTGAGTGTCGCGACAACTACTACGGCGCCACCTGCTCCCTCACTTGTCCCTCCGCCACTTACGGGCCAGGATGTAATCAGGTATACCATTCCATCCCCGTTAAAATGTTTTAGTATAATACTAAGTCATCACATACATATGCTCCTACAGTCGGTTCTTTCATCGACAGACGTGCGAATGTGAGCATGGCGGGGTGTGTGATGCGACAGGGGCGTGCAACTGCCCAGCAGGGTACAGTGGCACGCTTTGCGAGATCTCCTGCCAGCCCGGTACTTGGGGCCACCGCTGCAGCTCTCAGTGTCGCTGTAAAAACGACGCTGTCTGCCATCCAGGTGATGCCTCATCCTGTTCAGGTCTACTGTATATACGGCACCGAGATATCTCTTAATTTACTCATCTATCGTTGTGTTTTCTAGTTCCGTATGATTTTTCGGTAAAACATTCGGCATTTATACATTTCTGTTTATATATTATGCAAATACAGTGCATATATATATATATATATATATATATATATATATATATATATATATATATATATATATATATATATATATATATATATATATATATATATATATATATATATATATATATATATATATATATATATATATATATATATATATATATATATATATAAATTTTTTTCTGAGATCTCATTTTTTTTTTTTTTTTATGAAGTAAAGGACAGACCGAGGATGTTCAGTGTAGAAGAGGGGGACAATTGAGTGTCATTGAAGAAGAGGGGATAGTTGTTTGGAAGGTTGTGTCGAGTTGATAGATGGAGGAATTGAGTTTTTGAGGCATTGAACAATACCAAGTTTGCTCTGCCCCAATCAGAAATTTTAGAAAGATCAGAAGTCATAACAGATATGAGTTACAAAGCGGATATTTTTGTCATGACCACGCAGCTACTGGAGAATGCCAGTGTGGGCTGGGATGGACAGGACCATTCTGCGACCAGGCGTCCGATCCAGGCATGTATGGACCTGACTGCCGCATGGACTGTGCCTGTCACCACAATGCTTCTTGCGACCGCTTCTCTGGCTGCTGCGAGTGTGGTCCCGGCAGATACGGGCGTTATTGCGAGTTAGGTTAGACTATCATCATTTTTTTTTTTATCTATCGTCTAAAGTTGACGCGTTTCAGTAATTCACAATACGGGCACGTTACTTTTTTTTTTTTTTACCTAATTTGCCTTTTTCTATGCCTGCAAAATAAAATTACCATTGATAAAAACAAAGAAAAGTTGTGCCAACAATAACAATAGCGGCATTTCTCACGCATGTTTTCTTTGTGGCAGTGTCCGGCAGGGTTCTATGGGGCGTATTGCACTAGTGTGTGTGACTGCCGCAACGGTGCCACGTGTGACCCTAAGACTGGCCAGTGCCGCTGTCCCCCGGGTTTTATGGGTGACACTTGTGGAGAAATGTGTCCACAAGGTAATTCAAGTTATGTTACTGTTGCAGTTGTGCCATCACCAACAAAACAGTTAATTCATTATCAAATATTTTACACAACAGGAAAAAAATAATAACTGTGTGTGTGTGTGTGTGTGTGTGTGTGTGTGTGTGTGTCCGAGTGCAAATATTACTGTGCCAATGTTATGAATATAATGATCGACCTTGGCTTTCCTTCACGTATGTTCGGCGCCCACTGCCGCCAGAAATGCCACTGTGGTCTCTACCCGTGCCACCGGGAAACCGGAGTATGCCAGTGTCCGCCGGGCAGGACGGGACCAAATTGTGCCATGCGTAAGTACGAGTACAATATACACTTCCACACCTCCATTCATGCACGTTTGTATCGCAGAAGTTATACATCTCTATGTAGGATGAAAAAAAATAAATAAAAACAACAATTACAATCAATCCGCTCGTGGTGTCTTTTTACAATTATATTTTCGTCAATATTTTTTTTTATTTTACAGAATCAAATAAAAGAAACGTAAGATTTTAAAGAGAAGTTCATATCTAAGTATGTAGCTTTATTATACCTTAAAAAAAATTCGTACTCTGTGTACTTGATATATATATATATATATATATATATATATATATATATATATATATATATATATATATATATATATATATATATATATATATATATATATATATATATATATATATATATATATATATATATAAAGTAAATCCATTGTAATAACAATGTCGCGGAAAGCCTTTTCTGTACTGATACCATGAAAAAAGAATCCTGTACACTAAAGATATGTTTATGTAAGAAGGCATCACATGGGCTGTCGAGAGAGCTGTCTTTGTATTTCAGCTCAGTTTTCCAAAGCTTTCCACTACAGTATTATGAGCAGAAGCACTTCCATTATCCTGTCCCCTCCTGTCCCTGCCATCAAGTCTTACTTTTCTCCACTGAAAAAGTCTCGCTATTGAAAACCAATGGAATCTATGTAGCAAGAAGAAAAATGTGATGTGTACATGACTCCACATAGTCCCGTTGCTGCAGGGTTTTCATCAATCAAAACGTGTGCTCTCAATAAATCTAACATTATTGCTGTGTCTTGCAGCATGTGTGGAGGGCAAATATGGTCCCGGTTGTCAGCAAGTGTGTGAATGTTACCATGGCGGCAGCTGCCATCCCGCCACTGGCCACTGTTCTTGTACCCCGGGTTGGCTGGGACCCACCTGCCGCGAGGAGGATGGTGAGTATTTCACTCCTTGCTTTGAGAAAAAATGTATACTTATAACGCTAGACATCCTTCAACGCTATTAACTAACGTCTATCTCTTTCCTTCCCACACGCGCATTCAGGAGATCGAAGTGAGTATTCCTCCAGCCACTTACTCACACTTGGCGATACAAGCTTATCAATTGCAATATTAGGAATAGGTATACCACAGGTAGATGTATTACAAAAACAGTACAGAACACATTTATTGATAACTGGTTTAAATATTATGTTTCCTCTCTCCCATGGTGCTTCATCTCATCACTAGTCTCCTACGTGACGACCAGCGACCAGCGTGGCCGAGCAGACATCCCAGTGGAGCTGAGCTGATTTGATAGCGACCAGTCCAAGCGACGCCCAGCAAGGCCACGTGACCACGAACAATGATTCTTTTATTTACTGATCTCTAAGGAGACACTTACAGGTGTAGTGTCTCCAGGCCGTGTGTGTGTGTGTGTGTGTGTGTGTGTGTGTGTGTAAAAGGTTCAGGACAGTGAGTGACGGTGACGAGAATAGTGACTACATTGTACATAGACTAGTGTCGTGTTCATTTCTGGCAGTTTTTATTTCCTGTGTTGATATTCGCTCGATATGACGCGCACAAAATTCCGCTGCAAGTCTGAATAGTGCACCGAGCGAGCCACACGTGAAATGGTACACAACGCAAACCTTGACCAGTGCGGGGAGTCGCGTGGCCGCGGACATGACTCAAGAGGCCATTCTGGTGATGCTCGGTGATCTTAGTGTGTGTGAAGGTGCAAAAGGCGCTCCTCTCATTATGATGTCTATTGCAAATATTGATAAAATTGCAAATATTGATAAAAAATGTGAATGTGTTGTGGCGCCGCATCGAGTGATCGGTAGGTCACCAGTGTGCTCGGTAATCCTAGTGGCGGAGAGAGACGCTACCTTGAAAAGGCACCGGAGAGAACTGAGGCAGGCGCCTTGGAAACAATGAAATCCAAGTGGCAAGAAAACAGCTGCAAAAGAAAGGAACGAAAAAAGATGAGAGAAGATTTTTGTCGTGAAAGAGGCAAGTGATCATAACACAGCAATAAATTAACCATCTGACCACTTGTTCTCTTCTAGGTCATGACTTTCATTAAACGCCTAAGGGCAAAAGCAAATTGTAACAGAGACGCCTAGGAAGAAAAGTACGCTTGCATTTTTTGTTAGGCAAATGAGACGAGAGAAAATGGCAGCTATGAGCCTGAAATGAAGGAGGGACTACACTAAACTTTTCCAGCTTGTCGGAATGTATTTAGGCGTGCAGTCAGTACATAAATTCCCTGCTAACTAGGTCGTATATTAGAGTGAAGAAATCAATTAGGTAAAAGCTACATCATAAATAAAATCAACATCCGCCAGGCATAGAAAGATATTTTGACATGCAACACCGACATGTCCCTGAGTACTCCAGTCTCCTCTATGACCTGTGACCATCAATAAATAGGTGAAATTTGTTTTTGAGCTTCATAGCCCTACTAGGTGAAGGAACTCAGGATGCAAGGCCCCAATCAAGAGAGGAAACGTCCATACAGATCAACACATAAACGCATTTCCCGTCAGGACGGTACTAACACAAAAGCGAATAGGTAACTAATAACTATTCATGATGCAGCCGCTCGTTAACTCTAGCAGGATAACAGCACACATTCATTATTCTGCTATGTATTGTATACTCAAATACCTTGTTGTCTGAATTGTACACCATCAGCTATTTATTAACAATAAATCCACATTTTTTTATTTGAAATGAATAAAAGAAATTAAAACAGTATCTAATATAATTTTAGATAAGTCTTGCATATAGTTAGCATCACACACACACACACACACACACAAGCGGGAACCCCTGTGCAACACACATTCAGAAATGCATCGCTCTACTGGCAATGAAGTGAGTAACGTCTAATGCAGTTCTTCAGGTTTTCTTCGTGCGACAGCCGCCACTGGGTATCATCTCACCTCACTTACTACTCAAAATTTCCAATATATATATATATATATATATATATATATATATATATATATATATATATATATATATATATATATATATATATATATATATATATATATATATAAGTATATCCTGAAAAGCTCTGATATTGGTAAGGAAACCGAGACACCAACACCCGGTAATCTGTAGTTAGGTTTTGTCAAATACCGCTCTGCCCACACATTATCTAAGGTTTCTAGAGCCCATCTGTTCCCTGATATAAACATCTGACCTTGTTTACCCTCAAGAATCCCCTGACGTCAATAAAGAAAATATTATACAAAAATAAGCACTATGAACACCATGAACGTTAATTCTCTGCCGTTCATTTCACTTGTTAATCATGATTTTCATTACTTACCTGTTCCTGCTTAGAATAAATCAGGATTTATAGCCTTGATCATTCTCTGATATAATTAGAGAAAGGTTATTTTTGGCACAACAGACGGAGTGCAGAGATGAGATCACGACAGCCACCGTGGCCACTGGAGATGATTGAATGGCCGGAATGGCCTCACGAGTGGCAGCGCGTGATTGGAGGGATCAGCTGTATAGATACCATGATATCCTAATATGCTGCTACCCACAGATCCCAGTTATAAATAAAAGAAAATAATTTCAATGTTTATCCTTGGCTGATGCAGAGCTCGCTGGACTTATAAAATATCAAATTTCTCCACACTCGACGGCCTCATGAGAAGTTACCGAAGTTACCCTTACAAGTCAAGAATCACGAACCTTATACATTACTTGATGGTAAACCTGAAAAATTAGCGGAAGATCTGAAACTATATACGTCATAAAATTAGCCTACTCCAACACTTTAATACTTAGATATGACCTGAAAACTAAGTGACACTGCCTCTGAAATGCTTAGTTCTTCCCCAGTCAGTCCTCCAGTCCAGTTGCATCTCGATGATCACCGGACTCTGCAGATTGACTGTGTATTGGCTGCAGTTCCTGACCTGGCAGGCTAAATGGAACGCCTCGGTTCATAGCAGCGAGTGAAGTGAAAACGAATCCGTCTGAATGAAAGAGGTGTCAACATAAACGCGTTCATCGCGGTGTGGCGCTGCGAACAAGTCTGGAGTTAGGACGCAAGTCATAAGAACATAAGAAATAAGGGAAGCTGCAAGAAGCCATCAGGCCTACACGTGGCAGTCCCTGTATGAATCATACCTACCTATTTCCACCTATCATCCCTTTCCATAAATCTGTCTAACCCACACTGTAATGGATGGTGGTGCACTGTGCACCGACAGTACGTGATACGATGATCGTGGAGAGTAGTCTAAATTCCTTGAAAACGAACATGTTAGGCAAAATTCTCAATTTTAAAACAGTGTAAGGCTAACGCGAAATTTAAAACTCGCTGGCTAGTTCAGGATTTCCACGAAACGCTCCTACACCAGAGATCGCCGCTACAGCTGTGTTGTGACACGCTTTGGAAAGTACGACAGGTATACAACCAGATTACACTGCACAAGTTAACATGCGCCAGGCTTTCCCTAGGGGGAGGAGAGGGAGGCCCGCCAGAGTGCTTACCAAGGAAGCTAATGAGAATCTTGAGCTTCCTTGGTGCTTGCCTATGGGTTAGAGTTAGCTGGAAGGCAGAGAGCTAGAGCGCATAGGGACTGCCACTTCTTGTAATGAGTTAGAATTTATGAATGCCTCAACAGTTGAACTATTAACAGCATAGTCAGGTGGTTTCCCTTAATTGTTCGGTGCCTCTGTGTCTCCAACCGTTACTTGATAGAAACGTTCTCTCGTGAGTTTATTAAACCCTGCAGTCACAAACTATACAAATCTTATGAAATACAGTGTGTGTACTTACCAAACACTAAGGTGGATGACTACATAGACGACAATGATCGGAAGCGTATTATGTTTCACACTGACCTAAACCATTCATCACTGAGGACTTCATTACATGTCTTCTTATTCTGCTGTTGTGAAAAATATATGCAAAATCTAGTGGTATAGGATACTTAATTCTAAAAGTAAATCATTATTCAGACACCAAGGGCTACTTCGTAAGGCGGATTAATACTGTCACCCGCCTCTTAGCTCGTAAGCTCCGAGGTGATTTTATGGTTAATTTGTTATTACCAATAAAAGTAATAATGATTGAGTGTTGCTTTTATACTCACGCTCATTACATACTAACCTACCGATGTGATACGCAGATAACCTCTTTCGTTTTTCCCAGTGGCGATGACTTACGCAAGTATGGAGTCCCTCCCAGTGGCCCGGCAGAAGAAAAGTCCTTCATTGTTTTATCTCGAATGTATTTGATCCATGGCTTGGGAGGGACGGGACGGGGAGACGCACTACTTTGGCTTGCCTCGCCCACCAGTACCACTTCTCCCATGGAATGTCCGGGAATAAATTTGTTAATGCTTGATGTTAACTGTACAAATTTCTTAGGGCTACACTGTGAGGTATAGTAACAGTTACAAGACAACAAAAAACGCTAAAGGATGAAATTGTTACATACTGTAACATCTGTCCGAGGCACCTGGAGCAAAGCTTGTTTAGTTTGGCTTTTAGTTTCGTCTCCGTATGAAGCACGTGGTTCATCTTTCATTGAATTACAGTAGTAAACATCTTACAAACAAATGGAACCTGTCACGATAAAAACTTTATATATATATATATATATATATATATATATATATATATATATATATATATATATATATATATATATATATAACATTGGTAGTATGGATACATGGTATAAATAAACTCGGTCCACTGAGGTTATACCGTGAAAAAGACAATGTTCCTTGAAAACAGAGCGTCACGTTAGTTTCAAGAATTCTTAAATACACGAGGAATCCAAAGGAGGCAAGGAGTGAGTGAGGGGCAGCGGCCTCCACCAGGTACTGAGTGGCTGATGCCAAGGCAGGGGTGCCAGGGAGATGTGGACGAGAGCAGGACCTTTCTGTTACCCCTACATTTTCCAGGTAATTGCAAGAAGGAAATACCAGATCACCTTGAAAAGTAGACAAATTTCGTTACTTTTAATGATATTTCTTAAATCCACATTGAATAATACTCTCAAACTCTTTATATATGATGTATATGAACCCAAAGTTTGTCATCTTGTAAATAAACGTGCATACATTTACTATTCGACTCAGTCACTTAGGCAAACAACTGCTGCAGACTATAACCCCGGCCACCGGGATAAATGAACCAGCGAATGACTGTCTTGATTGCACCACACAGAGAGAGACGAGATAGCTCTCATGGCGTCTCATGTTGCAATGATTCGGATTTAGCATTTGACAAGGGAACTGTTAATTTGCTGAATGGCGAAATGACCTTCAGGCACTTATTCCTTAACAACGGGGTGTAGAACCACGAGGGGCAATGGGTGCGGAAGATGTAGGGAAGGTTTGGTTTATGAAGCATCAAGATAACTTTTCTAACAAAGTGAACTACGCGACCAACTGAGTTCCTCACGCTGAAGTTAGACCGGTTTAAGGCACACACGGATCACTAGGTTGAGCTACTCTGATGGACTGGCGCGCGGTGGAGCCTCACTGGACGCTGAAGGCAGGAGAGGCTTGCTGGTGGGTCTTGTCAAGATACATGACACACCTGGAGGGAAAAATGAGGGGAGATCACGGCAGGTGAGGTCTGGTGCCTTCCCACGGTGAGGTAGGTACCATATGACCAATACCTGGCCATTCTGTAGGAGGGAGGGTAGCACTAGCTGGAGCTTCATCGCGGATCTCGCCACACGACACTGCTTCACGTCTTACGTACGAGTGCAGGCTGAAGAGTTCACAGTGTTCCTCGGCCATGCCCTACTCCCTCACACTACCGGTCTGACCACTTCTGCCTTGACATAGACCTTTTTTTAATATACCGAAGGAAAGAAATTGCTTACAACATTAAGAAACACGTAAAACACTGGCGGCTCTAACGAAAAGCCATAGTAGTAACACATTTTTCACTCGGCTCGCTCACTCTCGAGCCAACCTGCTCATGTAATTCCAAGCAGGGGGAAATACAGTTCATCCCTATCATTACACAGTAACTGACGGCAGCACTTTACACTGAAGGATTCAGAATACATTCTCCTGCAAATTATGATTGGCAGCTTTTCAAATATAGAACTGCATGACATGATTAACAGCTTCTCAAATATACAAGTACATGACCTTTTTTTTCTCATCATCTACATTACAAAGGCGAAATAATCACAGTTTTAACCTTAGCTGAGTTCTCACACTCTTCATCCCATTCAGCTGTGTTCCCTCCCACTCATTCATGGGACGCACAGTTTTACACACTTATACTACAGAAGCAATTCATTCAGTTAATTCAGTTTCACAGGAAGTGTGATCCGAGTTTACCGAATTTCATTTTCATACATGCTTTATTCTGAACCCTATACGAGATAATGTAATACACTTTAGACATAAGTTTCATTCCTCTCCACTAGACCATATATTATACACAGCTATATTGGGAAAAGAAAAATGGAGTACATGCTTGAAGGAAAATGTAGTCATTCTGAAATCTAAGTAATAAAGAAAAATCTCAAGTACATCAGGATCCTCGACTCCTGGGAAGACGTCCCTACACGAGGAGCAGAGAACCCTCAGAATGTGAAGTCAGATGTTCAGTTAGGAAAGTCTTCAAAGTGTGGATACAGCGGGAAATGTTCAGCAACAAGGTGCACATTTTCTTCTTGGATACAGGAAAAGAAATGCAATTTATTGGTTTAGGAATGGTTGTAAGAGAATGGTGCTTGGCAGTAACTTGTGAGAGGCTGCGCTGGTCGAATGTCCGTCGTTTTAAGATGCATCATTTTCTTTGATTTAATAGTAACAAGTATTTTTCCAGCATATATAACGAAATACAGGTGAACAAGTCATCCCTTACGCCAGGTAATTATCCTTCTTAACCTGGCTTTCCTGAGACATTTTATATATTTATACTATGAGGCTACATGTCAATAAATTCTAACTACGGTATGAGGCATTTCTGTGAGATTTGAAACATGGAACATCTTTAAGTCACCCTGAAAACATCCTTGAATTCGTCCAGGTCAGAACTCTTGCCTCCCACCAAGTGTTGGGACCTCACCACCACAAGACCATGGCTCGTCGTGGACGCTGCTCAGAGACGCCAAACTCAGCACAACTATGTGGAAAAAGTTACGAATTCGACCTATGATGAATAAGTGAAACTGAACTTAAGCCTAGAAAGAAGTACTGTACGGTATGAAAACACTATGATACAAGACGGTGTGCCTCTGGGTCAGACTGGCGCGGGGACATCTGTAATGGAGATACAAGGAAATGATAGTTTAGGTTTTGCAGGAAATATTTTTTTTTCTCCCTTCCCATAATGTATAAAAAATATTCTATGGAAAACAAAATAAATTCCATAAGGATGCAAAGGAAGAGAAACTATCACGTCCTACACCCACGCACCTACTACTCACTTTACATAGCCAAGGATAATTTTTTGGGAAACTATTCATAGTTGGACGAACACACTGCTCTCGGGGAAACAATCCATGCCCATCGCCAACCCATCGGCTGTCAAACTTCGGTACATCTATAAATCAATGCTATAAATCAGCTTATCTACATGAGGTGATGAAGCCTTCTAAATGTAACCCAAAACGTGGTGCTGAAAAATAAGTCCCCATTCTCTTTAATAAGGGAGTCGAGGAAATAATGGTAGCAAGGGAGCTCAGACTAGTCTGTGTTACAGTATAACCAATAACTAATAAATTTTCTTATGCTATTCTACGTATTTGGGTCATCCTGTACAAGTCTCCAGTTTCGACCTGTGGAGAACGTGTGTATTGAAAAGTAGCAGAGGCGACTCTGGACTTGCTTTCTGTAGGAGATATAAAACTATCACTGATGTATGTATGCTTGGAATAAGAGTTTTTGGCTCTGCTTGCAGCGTAACGCCTGGCAGGAGCTGTTAGCCCTTCAGGAAGTGTTCTAAACCAAGATAGTGGCCATACCTGGCGTGATAACTGGCTTACTGGTTTGAAAAGTCGTCTATTTCACCTATAAGGCTCTCCATGATGGAGAGCAACTGCTTGTGTGATACAAGTGTAACCCATGTGTCTGTGTGTGTCTATATATATATATATATATATATATATATATATATATATATATATATATATATATATATATATATATATATATATATATATATATATATATATATATATATATATATATATATATATATATATATATATATATATATATATAATTCAGTCCCATTTCATTTTGTCAGTTGATAAAATTCATTTCAGTGGATTACTTTCATCACACGAAGTGCGGACACATGATGGTGGGCAATACTTGGTGTGGCATCGGGATGGCCAGGTCCAGAACCTGTCTCGTATTAGTATCAACAAGTAAATTCTGACCAAAGTTAAGTATTAATCTTAATCTCATGCCACAAGTTAAACTCCCTCCCAATATACATTTATTTCTTACTTGGATGGGGTTCCTCAAACCCCCAACTCGTACTCTCTAAACCCGTGCCTTCACCCGTGAATGCAATTCTAGGAGGAAACTGCTGGGGCCACCCCAGCGCCATCAGGTGAGGAGTGGTGGTCAACCTGAGAGGAGTTATACATAGACCTTAGGTTGAATTCTTTCATATTCTTGAAAAATACCGCTTGTGTTGTGGAAACGGTCTGCAGCAACCTCTTGGAGCCGTCATCAACATCGTCAATGTCGTCCAAGATGTCCAGCATCCTGTGGTGGTTGAGACCGTCCCGCAAAGGACCCATGCCCTCGCTTGTCCCGTCATCCTGGAGGTGTGAAGGGAAAGTTAAGGGTGGCATCAAGCACCACTCACACCCCTAGTCGAGTGACTCGTATGGAACAGCAGAAGAGTGAGAGCTAAACGCTACCTGGTTCATTTTGCACTGGGGTCGAATAAGCTGTCAGCCACAATGCCATCGTCATGCGAACCAGGACCTCCCTGTAGAACATTAACACTTGTCATTAATTCTTTAGGGGTGATGAATATCTTGGGTTTCTAATTAACATCTATCAGGTGTTTACACTGTACGAAAAAAGTTTCAAGAAGAGGGACAAAACATCATTAAGGATTCATGCGCTCTCATTCGGCTTACTTTTGGCAGGGTTAAAGCTTCCTTACCTTCGTATCTCAGTGTTGGTTCTGTGTGGCGGGAGGTAGAGTGGCTAGCATGGGCTTGTAATCATCAGGTTCTGTTCCATGATCCCTGCCTGAGGACTTTACCCCATTGACGTACACCATGCGGCATGTCCCATTACCCTGAAAGTTACTACTTCATCACCACCACACACCATTCACATGTTTATGGTCATCCGGTTCATCCTCAACAAGCAGATTAAGGCAGCAAGGGAATCAACAGCTGTAGTGAACTCTGTAGTGTTTATTTTGGAATCTGCCTCCACTCAAAAGCTAATTATTAATAGACGAAAATGTGCCTGAGTTCAGTATTCATTTAAATCATGCTTGCTTAGGGGAGGCATCACTCATGGGTAGTTTTTTGGTATTGTAGCAAATTCACATCTCATTCATAGGCAACAAACCAAAAATACAGCACGTTCATTATGATTAATCTCCTCATCGTCAGCATCATGACCATCAGCAGTAGTAGCAGCAGCGCAAATGGTACTGAGCTGGACAAGACACTCACCTGAAACACTGATGGAGAGTTGTTTCTGAGGCGCAGGATCCTGAGGCAGAGCAAGACTGCTACAACACAGGTTACTATCACCAGGAAGGACACCACGCTGATCACTGCCACTGCTGCCACACACACACACACACACACACACACACACACACACACACACACGCGCGCGCGCGCGCACGCACACACACGAAAGGGAAAGCAGTTAGTACATGGCACACAGCCTCGGAAGCGACTTAACACATAAGTTACACAGGCATATCTACATATGCTATTTAATTAAGGGAAACAGTGATAAAATAATGAACAATCAGAATTTCCATGTAAGATTATGAACATGAATAAATTGACAATGTAAATAGTGCGCTATGTTGGCACCCTTACCAACACACACACACCCACACACATACATACGGATAAAGACATAGATAGATAGCTAGATAGATATATAGGTAGGTAGACAGCTAGATACAAAGATAGAGACAGATAAAACGAGATAGATAAACAGAGAGAGAGAGAGAGAGAGAGTTTAGGGGGAATATGAGTGTAAGCACAAAGTTGAGCGCTCAGCAGACTTACACTCAGTATTTCTGTGCAGTTCGGGTTCCAGGGTTGCCCGGATGTAGATGTAGACAGTGGTTGAGGCGCCCACGCCCTTCCCTGTCCTCCCAGCAATGAGCACCGTGTAATTGGTATTGGAGACCAAGTCCTGGATCTGAGAGTAGCCGTGAAGTAGGCGGTCAGTTGCCACTACTTAATGGTCATTGTTGATATATAACTTCTTTCCTGCCTCTGTTTTCCTTTCACCCCTTCTCCTCGTCCTACTCCTTTTAATTATTTTTCTTCTTCCTTTTATGTTCAATCAGTTCTCAATTCATTCATTTATTTATTTAATATTTTCTGTGACTCTCATGTAAGGAAAACGAAATGGACGGAAGGTAATGGAGGATAGAGAGGTGGCCTGGAGGAGTGAGTGGGCGTCGGTGGAGAGCTGCGGGACTAACCTGAGTGGTGGTGGAGTCAGGAGGGACGGTCTGGTTGCGCCACTCTTGCTGATTGTTGGGGATTCCAAATGTGTAATAAACCACAAATCGTAACAGGTGTTTATTGCTTGAAGTGTTTCGACCTGCAAACATGGGCAAATCAATACACATCCACATATCATAGTACACCCAGTTCAATCCCTCACAATGGTACCAAGAAAATAACACTTCATGTAGAGATTCTGACATCCGTTACAATCATATCCCAAATATAAAAATAAAGCAACAATCAGTATACAAAATCCAACTAACTTCACTTGTATATCACTCATAATACACAATAAATTCCCATAATGTACTCACTTCAGTGGCCCACACTGACGCTCTTCGAATCCCCGTAGCACACCTGACATGTCACCCCAACTATCATCCAGTCCAGGGCGTCCTCACAACTCTGTCTGGCAACAATATATCCCTTGTACATTACCCTATCTTACTAATACATCCTCTATTTGTAACCTTCACCAAATTATACTAATCACAGCACATGGCAGGTAAATAAACACAACTAACCTGTAGCACGGAGGACCAACCAACACACCAACCGACACGAGGTCCAGGGCGTCCCTACATTCTCCGTCTGGCAAACAATAATATCACTTGTATTACCTTAGCTACTAAACACATCCTTTGCTTGTAATCTTCACCACAGTATACTAATTCACAGCACAAGGTATATAAATAAACACAACTAACCTGTAGCACAGATGACCACCCAACACAACCACCCACAGTACATTGGTGGGCCGGCTTAGACAACCCGCCAGGCCGACCATGTTCACAGGTAGTGGGTGTAACAGAACACCACAAAGAAGCGTACCAAACTTCTCCCATTCCAACAAAACACAACTTACATTTTCTTTAACACAGATAACAAAAATATATTGTATAAATAAATAATAGATGGTTAACATATCATTTTAATGATACACTCCACCCCGACCAAAGTGAACATACAATATACACAGGTAGTACATAGAATGCTTTGGTACACATAGATAAATCATATCTATAATGATCCTACACGCTCATCATCACTCTTGTTCTTCCTTAGGTAATAACACTATTAACCTATGCACTGACCTACTCATGACTTTGTCTGTCACCCCATCATATCCTTTACCTTCCTTGACTATCTTATACCTTAAGTCTACATCTCTTACAGCACCATCACGACCTGGATCTGCCTTTATTACTTGAGCTAATTTCCAGGTTCTTATAACTGCATTAGCATCTTGAACTAAAACCACATCACCCACTCTTACATTTCTCCTATTGGTGTGCCATTTTTGTCTTACTACCATCGTTGGAAAGAAATCTCTCTGCCATTTTCTCCAAAATGATTCAACAATTTTCTGAATAAACTCTAATCTTTTTTTATGGTCTCCATCTGATTCATATATTCCCTGTGGACATTTTACACTAGCTCGTCCAAGCAATAGATCATTAGGGCAGAGGTAATTACCAAGTTCTAAATTAAAGCAAGGTTTTACCCCTATGGGTCTTTCATTCATCATACTGGCTACATTAAATAAGGCTGTCTGAAGTTCACCAAAAGTTAATACTGAATCCCCAATTGCAATACAAAGATTTCTTTTCACTGATTTGATAAGGGATTCACTGGCACCATTGTACCACAGTGCATCACTAGGTCTATTATATTTCCAAGTAACTCTTTCATTTTTTCCAATTCTTTCAATATTCTTTCCAGCTGCTATCAGCTGGCTCCCTCTGTCAGAATACAGTATTCTGGGTGCACCCCTGACTGAGATGAATCTTTGATAAGTTGCCATGAAATCACTTGCACTATATCCTTTTGCCAAATCTACATAAACTGCCCTAGTAACTAAGCAGTTGAATATTACCCCATATACCTTACCATGAGTTCTCCTTTTAACAGTGTCCTTAATCGAATGGTCCAAACAAATTGACAGCAGTATGATAGAATGGTGGAGTTGGCTTCATTCTTTCTTCTAACACCTGACCCATACACTGGTTCTCAGTTTGTTTTGAGAGTTTTCTACATGACACATTTATCTTTAATTGACTTTATTAATTTCCTGGCTCCCGGCACCCAAAACTTACTCTGTAACTTGGCCAAGGTGGTTTCAATACCTGCATGATCTCTACTATGTAAGCTGGACACATACAGTCTAGTAACTGGGTGGTTAGCTGGTATCAACATGAAGTGATCTTGATTCCAGTTTTCCTTTAACCATTTTGATATTCTTTGACCCACTAAAATTACTCCATTGTCAGATTCCATGATGTTGATACTATGATTCTCATGTTGCCCACTTACTATCCAATGCTTCACATGAAAGTTTCCATGAGATATTACATGTTCTGCTCTTTGTATCAAATCAAAAGCCTTTTCTACCGTATCAATGGAATAGAGAATATCATCAACATATGTGTTGTTTACAATTATGTTATAAACTTCAGGATCTCCCTTACCAAATTTTTCACTAGTATGCCTTAATGCTAGCACAGCTATGGTCCCACTCGGCCTATCCCCGAAAGTCACTGAGGTCAGGGCATAGTGATCAGGTGGTTTGTTACTGTTTAAATCTCTCCAAAGAAATCGGTGTGTGTGTTGGTCCAGTGTGTTGATTTTCACAGAATGATACATTTTTGATATATCACCAGTTATGGCAACCCTTTCCTGTCTAAATCTTAGCAAGACTCCAATCATGTTGTTAAGAACAACTGGTCCTTTTGCCCAAAAATCATTAAGTTTTTTTCCCATGTATGATGAAGATGAGTTAAATACAATACGCAGAGGTGTTGAAGCAGAATCTGGTTTCAATACTTCATGATGGGAAATGTAGTGAATTGGGCCATTGTATGACTGCATTACCTCTTCACTTAATTGTCTCGCTACCCCCCTTTTCACCATGTCCTTGATTTCATTGTGATAACTCTGGGCATACTGGATATCCAATTTTTTCAGTCTATTTTCTGTAGTTTTTAATCTAGCCACAGCCACTTTTACACTGTTCTTAAGATGTCTCGGGTCCCTTATCCAAGGATAGCTTGCTGTCCAATACTTCCCTTCTTCATGATATACTAATCCCTCCTCAATCAATTTCAGTTCCCTTTCTTCCTTAATATTGACACAGTCACTTACAGGGCAACCCTTACACAGGCATTTAAGGCATCTTGTGTCACACTGCACCCCACTCTCCTCTAAAGCAAAGAATTTATCTAATTGTGACTTAAGTTTATCTGTAGGTTCTACCTTGATCTCATTGAGGCTTATTGAGCTTGACACCTTGTGAGTTCTCACAATCACATGGTTCGTCGTGCTCCCTGAGGCTGTTATTTTGCTGTGTCTGCCACGTATACTGAACCCAAATGGATTCTCTAACAATTGAAGACCTTCATTAGTCTGAACAACTTTAGGCAATAATTCACTGTAATTGGCCCCAATCAGCATGTCAATCTCACCACAAGGGCGATTAATATCATGGTTTGATACTCCTACAAATAACTCCTTAACTCCTGACACATCAAATTCATTGATTTTAGCAGATATTTCCTCTATACCAATGGCATTAATTTCCCATACATGCCCAGTCCTATCAATCAGTGGTATGCAATATTCTTTGGTAGAATGATGTTCAATTACATTGCCAACCTTGATCATGGATAAATTCACATCCTTGCCCTTCAAACTTAGTTTTTCTGCCATACTGTGTGTCACCAAGGTTATGTCAGAACCTGAATCCCACAGTACTGTTATAGGTTGAGTGTTACTGTACACAGTACTGATATTCAATAAGGTGTTCAGAGTGTTTGCAGATACTGTATTATGACTAGCACCTTCTTCCTGTTCAAAATGCACCAGTGGATGATGATGACGGTTACACACACCTTGACCCCTGATCCTGACATCACACAATTCCATGCCTGATGATATCCCTTTAAGCATTTAAAACATATTCCATTGCTTCTAGCTAACTCAAACCTCTCCTTGTTGCTGAGATTCTTAAATTTATAACAATCAAGAGTATCATGGTTCCTGGAATTGTGAATCCAGCATCCTCCCTCATTATTTCCAGTCTTCAAGTGGGTACCTTTCACCATCTCCGTCAAATTTACAATACATGACTCTAACTCTTTATTCTTTAGTTGTTGCTCTTCCTTCATCTGTTTTATTAGTATTACCAGATCTGACTCCATGACCTTGTCAGCTGAATTATTTACATGATGTACTGAACTTCTATCACCGCCAGTAGATCTGACACTAGAATTCATATACTCCAATACCTTTCTCTCCCTTTGCAGAAATTTCAATAAAGTGGGAAAGAGATCACTAGTAGCAGATACCTCTTCTGCCTTTATTACCCACTCCCTCTTCTGAAGTGTGGGCAACACCTTCTCAATATGACTGACTACATTAGCAGTATTAAGTTCCTCATTCAAGTTTATATTTTTTCAAATCTAGCCAACACTGTTCCACCTGATCCACCATCCTTATAAATCCTTTGGTATCACCTTCATTGATCCTTTTCAAAGCCCTAAGGTCACTTATTACCAAGTCCACCACCTTTCTTGCATTTCCAAACTTGTCATCTAACCTTTCAAACATTTCTTCATAATTACCTTCTGCACCTCTGACAGTCTGAAGGGCATCACCACTGAGACACATTTTCAATGCATACGCATCTTCACCATACACACTTTTGACTAAATTTTTAAAGTCCTCCTTAAAACGAGGGTACTCTCTTAAATTCCCATCAAATTTAGGAGGCTCAAATGCCTTTATCTTCACTTTAGGCTTGACACTGTTCTGTATGTTTTCAATGTTACTAATTTCTGTTAGTCTTTTCTTCATGATTCTTTCACAATCTAGCATGTATTCTTCAGCCTCCTTAACTAACTTGTCTTCTAATTTATTATCACACACATATTTTAATATCACATCATTACTGTCTTCTAGGTGTTGAAAGGCCTCAGAAATCTGTTCATAGTTATTCTTCAATACTGATACTGGCTCACCTTCCCGTACACCCTCATCCAGCAGGGTCACCTTTCTTGTGAATTTCCCCTTGGCAATGGCCCTCTTCCTCTTTAACAATTCCATCTCCTCTTGCCAGCCCATTGTGGTTGAAGTCGAAATGTTGGGGATTCCAAATGTGTAATAAACCACAAATCGTAACAGGTGTTTATTGCTTGAAGTGTTTCGACCTGCAAACATGGGCAAATCAATACACATCCACATATCATAGTACACCCAGTTCAATCCCTCACAATGGTACCAAGAAAATAACACTTCATGTAGAGATTCTGACATCCGTTACAATCATATCCCAAATATAAAAATAAAGCAACAATCAGTATACAAAATCCAACTAACTTCACTTGTATATCACTCATAATACACAATAAATTCCCATAATGTACTCACTTCAGTGGCCCACACTGACGCTCTTCGAATCCCCGTAGCACACCTGACATGTCACCCCAACTATCATCCAGTCCAGGGCGTCCTCACAACTCTGTCTGGCAACAATATATCCCTTGTACATTACCCTATCTTACTAATACATCCTCTATTTGTAACCTTCACCAAATTATACTAATCACAGCACATGGCAGGTAAATAAACACAACTAACCTGTAGCACGGAGGACCAACCAACACACCAACCGACACGAGGTCCAGGGCGTCCCTACATTCTCCGTCTGGCAAACAATAATATCACTTGTATTACCTTAGCTACTAAACACATCCTTTGCTTGTAATCTTCACCACAGTATACTAATTCACAGCACAAGGTATATAAATAAACACAACTAACCTGTAGCACAGATGACCACCCAACACAACAACCCACAGTACATTGGTGGGCCGGCTTAGACAACCCGCCAGGCCGACCATGTTCACAGGTAGTGGGTGAAACAAAACACCACAAAGAAGCGTACCAAACTTCTCCCATTCCAACAAAACACAACTTACATTTTCTTTAACACAGATAACAAAAATATATTGTATAAATAAATAATAGATGGTTAACATATCATTTTAATGATACACTGATCGTGAGAAAATTTCACCAGGTAGTGCACTAAACGGCCGTTGATGAGGCGTGGAGGGCTCCAGGTGAGAACGGCATCTTTCGGGCTTGCAGGAACCCACGTCACGTTCAGCGGCGCCGTGGGAACTGAATGGGGAATGGAGATTTAGAGGCTTTTTTTTATTGTTTTACATTTTTCATGGTTCTCAAGCAATGGATGACATCAGGGGGGTTTGCTTCTTAAATATGCTAAACATGATGCACATTATATGAGTCAAATAAAATGGCATTAAATTTTTGTTAAACTTTTAGATAACACAAAGGAGCACTGTATAAATTCACTCTATTCACATGAAACTTATATTTATTTTATCATTGCTGTTGTTGTTGGTGGTGGTGGTGGTGGCGGTGGTGGTGATGGTGTTTTTATTATTATTTTTATTAATTTTTCATTTTATTTAGTAAAGCCACACTCCTAACAGTGTCCTGAGCATTAAAATCGCGGTGCTTACCTCCTTCATCTGGAGTGACGTAGGTGGTGGCGGAGTGACCTGTGAGGGTGGTGGTGGAGGCCGTGACGGTGACCTTGTAGTTGTGGTCCTGCTTCAGGCTCGTCACCGTCAGCTTCCGGTTGGTGACTCGGTACAGCTTGACCTCATGGTCCTGTAGGAGCGTATAGCGTGCAGTGTTAGCGAGCGATTGCAGGGATTTGTATGTGTGTGTGTGTGTGTGTGTGTGTGTGTGTGTGTGTGTGTGTGTGTGTGTCATGGTGTGGGACTCCTTATCAACACACACACACACACACACACACACACACAGAGAGAGAGAAGCACAGTTTGGATACCATAACTAACTATATATTCATCATGTTACATATTTACGTCACCAAATGTACATATTTTTATATTAGCCGTGTCTCGGGAATCTTCGTATTTCGTCGGCTGTGGGCTGCGAGGACCTCTTCCCGCGGCCTCCAAATGCGTCCCCTTCACCTCACTCCGCTTGTCTTCGGGTGTTTCCGTTTGGCTGTTCGGGTCTGATTCAACGTTCTCGACCCTAATGGTGTAGAAGTCGACCTGGATCTTCCGCGGCGTGTGTTTCCAGGTGATGCGCATGCTGGTAGTGTTCAGCACCTTGGTCTGTGATGGAAGGTGGACTTAGCATGAAGGGTAATACTTTTCTCACATTTTTTTTTTTTTTTTCGTTCCTCAAATCTAATGCAGAAAATTAAGCTTTATCATAAGTTTACCGCCTAATTCGACCTCTTGGCCTTGGAAATGTAAGATACACATGAAAATTGATATTGTGAACAAAATGATCTGTGAAAAAAAAAAAAGATTTGTGTTCTAGACCAAAAAAAAAAAAAAAAAAACACTTAAAATTGATATAAGAGCAATGCTAAATGTCACACTGAACAATATGAAGTAGTATGCATGATGAGATACTAGGTCATGATACTAATATGTAAATGCTACGGTAATGCCCAGGAGTTGTCCAGTGCAGGGAAGGTGGAATGATGATGATGATGATGATGATGATGATGATGATGATGATGATGATGATGATAGCGGCAGTGCTGGTGGTCATGATGATGATAATAGTGGTGATGATGATAGAGATGATGTAGCAGTTAAAAAAAATATATATACCTTAATAAAACAAAGCCTCAATTATCAATTTAGACTATAAGTATAAAGATCAGCTGATCATGTGACAGTCTTATAGATAGACATTGGCGTACATATTTCACAGAAAGAGTTATAAAACAGATTGTAAAAAGAACTGGGAATAAACACTAACCCTGAGCTTGTTCACTTTGATCCTGTTGGTGTTGGAGTGTTGGGAGAGGATGTGGGGAGGCTGTGGCAGTGTGCAGATGGTCTTCAGGTAAGACTCGGTGCTGTTTCGCCCGGTGCTGTAGGTGGCTCGGACCTTCACGCCGTAACACGTTCTCGGAACTTTAGGATAAGAGACATGACACATATAGCAGCGGTTCAGTATAGTTAAGTATATGAAAATTCAAACAAATTATCATGGATATAGAAAAATGTACAAGGGCACTGTTATCTTTCACTGATTTCATTAATTTCTATCACAGTTACCTAGATCTGTGAGTGTTAGGGAAGTTTCGGTCGTTGGGAGTTCTTTTTGCCAGACAGAGGTGGAGGTGTTATACAACACATGATAATTGGCAAGATCCTTCTGCAGTGAGGCGTCCAGCGTCCAATTTACCTGTGGCAAAAATAAGATTCATAAATCCTGAGTATCATTAATGTGGTAATGTAGAAATAGTGAGTGCAAGTCACAGAATCCTGGAAAGGCTCCTAAGAAACTGAAGATTTTACTTGAAGCGTTAACTATGACAGTGTTGTTAAATAGCCGCTTAAGTACACCTCTTCACACTATTGAAGACGAAAGCTATCACTTCGAGAGGGCGTTTGTTGTTCAACAACGGCACTCACCAAGACCTCGGTGGGCCTCTGGCTGCAAGTGGAGAGATGAACGATGAGGAAGACATTATCCCGTGGCAAGTCAGAGCTGCTGCGTGGCATCCTGACGGTGTACCAGGGCAGCCGAATCATGTGTTCTGGGTAGCCAGCACTGGTAGCCAACAGGACTCTCACTTTGTAAGATTTGTTTGGCTGCAGATCTGCCAGAACGAAAAATAACATCGATTCTTCAGTAAATTGAAACCATTCATATCTGATAACATTCCATATTCAATGACTATCTCCCGAGAGAGGAGAGACATGAAGATAGAGAGGGTGGCAGGACAATTCTTTCCCTTTCCTGCATGTAGATACGAGTACATCATTGTTATACATTAATTCAAATATATTTTTGGCTAGATACAAGCACGGAGCCATTGTTACTCTAACCATTCGCTCGCACCTTGAGTTGTAAAGCAATGGACATGAATGGTTAAGGACTAAAAAAAAAAAAAAAAAAAAGAGACACATTCGAACTGTGTAAGAGCTTACTTTACCTCCAAATATTGTACAAATGCAAGTCTAAAAATTGTGACTACATGATGAAGTGCAACGAAAAACTACACACACATCTTCAGTAATTATGAGAAAAAGAAAAAAAAAAAATCAGCAAATGTAAAATTAGCGAAGTACAGGCCAAAAAGTGTGCTTGTGTTTGATGTGTGAAAAATAAATGGTCGATAGAAGAAGAGGCAGACCAAAGCCAACTACACCAGGTGGGGGACTGTCTCTGCTTTACGAGATAAGCTTGGAATGTTAAGGAGCACTTGTATGGGGTGTCCAAAACATCTGTCTCACCTAATGAGGACTAAGGGGCTGCAAGACTCACTCCCCATTGGTTCTATACAAACTGATAATAATATGATCTCACTCCAAGTCAGGTCTATATAAACTGTTAATAGTATGATCTGAATGTCGACATCACAAGTAGTAAGTCATCAAGCTTCAACACAGTCTTACTATTAATGGTGTACTCCGTGACGTTTGGCTGCAAGAACTCCTCCAGATGGTAGTGTTTTCTTTTCCTCTTCCACTGAATGTTCTGCTGCATGATGGGACATTTGGTCTTGCACTCCACGAGGGTCCAGTTCGCGTACAGTTCGGTGGGCGATTTAGGGTATAGCGTCACCACCGGCATTCGGATTTTATCTGTGTTGTCAACTATACAAACTAATAGTAATATACCAGCAGAGAGCTGCATTGCTAGCATTAATTTATCACAATACGGGTGGAGATTATAACTTGCAAAAATATATACACATTTCTTTACATAACTTCGGAATGTTAAGTCAATGTTCGCATGTCTTCATTCACACACAAAACCTATAAAACAAAATCCTTTTTTGGACTGCTTTCCATTCTTCTATTCTTAGTTTTGCCCAAGAAAAATTAGGTGATATTTACCCTCCTCTTTCAACTTGATGGTGATATAATTTGATATAATTTGCCGCTGAAAAATAATGTCTTGTCTTCAGTTACTCCCGAGGACTGCGCTAGTAGATATTTCCGGGACCACGCTTCTTAACACTAATACAGAAGGTGGGCTACACTCCCTCGCTGGTGGTGATGACGACAAACCTTACACGATTTATAGATTAGAGCTGAAGACATTAAAAGTTACTCCAAAATTACGAAGAAAATTATGTTTTCTTCTAAAAGAATTTGGTGGGATGAGACAACGAGACACTGGCGTCTGTCGAGGTTGAAAGATCACTGGAATTGCAAGAGACATCAACCGTGGCGGAAGTATCACAAGAATCATTAGCATGAGGGACCACAGGTATAAAACAAAGAAATAGTTGAAGTGATGTAGTTGATTAAGATTTAGTCAGAACTGCCACAACAAATATGGGTAAGTCTCACTCATAGAGAGATCGAAGATGCAGTATCTTGTAGGATCTTTACAGAGTACTGGGAAGTAATGACCTTCACCAAAATAGAGTAGGGAGAATAGGAATAATCAGGGGGCAATATCACTTGTAACCGCCTGCACCACACCTCCGGAAACAGTGGATTCCAAAGAAGCAACAGCCTCCTTCTCACAACCTTCTTGAAAGAGCAATAGTCTCAGGGGGGAGAAAGAGAAGATAATCTTTCATCAGAAATAGGTGGCTCTTATGATGACGGGGTTAGGAAATGAAGAAAATAGACGCAAAATGAATCGATTGCACGACCAGATTTTTTTCTATCACCTATCTATGGTCAAGTCTGTGACAATATGTGCTTGTCAGGGAACGTGTGGAGATATGTGAGTGGTGGTGTATTTGTGTTGTGAGACACAAGGAGACTTACTCGGCTTACAGGTTTTCTGTTTGAAGCTTTGAGGGGGAAATTACATAGTGGGCTGGGAACGGTCTTGGAGACAAAGTTACTTTTATTTTTTATTAGACCAGGAAACAGATACCAGTCATCAGCATACACAACAGCTTGAGCGGCTGTTCTAACTCCCTTGTCTGCAAAGTCAGTAAGTCTGGAACTCTAGGTCAATTTTCGCCATAAAATTCTCCAAGATAGCCAGTTCCGCTAACCTCTCATAGCTACCCGACACTTGCTCACAACGCACCCATAGTTTGAATGTATCAGCTAACTTTGAGGACACAACATTAATGAAAGTATCGGTATACTTATCAGTACAGTCTAGGGAGGTCCAACCCTCAAAAGCACCAACTGGAACAACACGGCACAACTTCCCAGAAGTGTCAGCTGGCCGCGCTTACATGACCTCGCACGACCCTACTACTGGTTCACACCGAACCAGTAATGAGTTTTCGAGACACTAAGTGTGGCACTTCGAACACCCTAGTACTAATTCACTGCCGACACACACACACCAGAAACTACCAAACATCAGAATTAAATACGTGGTTACAATGAGGCGCGCGAAACAATTATTACGGTATAAATATCAGAAAGGAGATTATGGCGTCAGCTCTGTAGATAAATATGTATTGTTATGTAAAGAGTCACGTTTATGTAATGCTAAAAACCTCCGAAACTGCATGACAGCTGCTCTAGCTGGGGTGGGGATGGAAGTGGTGTCCGCTTTCGCTCCCCCAAGAAAGGAAAGCACTTTACGAGTGTGCTAACCCTATAAAAATACTACATTAACTAAGAACAGAAAAAAAGAAGAAAATGAGAAAACAAGAAAACAAAATAGGAAAGAAGAAAGAAGTAAAGTAGGAAGGATGCAATAGTACAAATCCGTGGAAGATCTCGGTCACGACACGAGTAACCTTCCCTCTGGTGGAGAATAATGACGCAACTTTCGCGATGTTCTACAGATTATGGTACTTTATTTTGTGTTCCTGATGTTGCTGAAGCGGATTGCGCTGAACCTCTACAGTACTGATGCCCGTAGCTTTTCAAAACTTCTGTGAGACTATGAGACTATTACATATTGTAGTTGATGCAGTACAAAGGTCAGTGAGAGTCAAGAACGCTACAGAATCAGCATTATTTAAGAAATATGTAGCTGAGGTACAAACCAAAAAGCTCTGTGTACTCTTTCTATCTTCTGGGTTTATTTCGGTTTCATGGCGGTGATGCAAAAAGCAGGCATCAGATGTTAACAGAGCCCACAATTATTACAGTATACAGTCATTGCTTTCGTTACATTTTAACATGAGAACGATGTATTTCCTATTCTAAAAACACTTAAGTAAGAGGAGAAAGTTCTAAAGATTTAAAGGCTTATGGCCGAGGAAGCATTGTGTATGATTAAGCCTATGAACGCTCCACAACAGCCTCGCTTACAACTAAAGTCTTAAGATGAACAAAAGGCGAAACTTGGTATTTACAACTTCTCAGCTGTAAAATCGTTGCTACCAAGTCAATCAATCACACTTTAAAGCATTCAGTCTAATTGACAGCCGGCGGTGCACAATTAGAAAACGCCAAAAAGGAACTTTGCACAAACACACAAAAGAAAGAATGCACGTCAGTTTAGCTCACCTGGATTTGTTTACCGGCAGTGCGGCATCGTCTTTGAGCCAGATGTAGGAGGCCACGGGTAAGGAGGCCATGTGGCAAGTTAGACGGACAGCACGACCTTCCTCCACCGTGTTGTTCCTCGGCTTTATCTGCCACACGCCTGTGCCTGCGGAGTGGAAAACGTGCCAGAAGTTATCACAAATCAGCTTCAGGATTCAGTCAGACATCTCTAGATGACAGTCATGAGGAGATAATAGTTACAAGATCTTCACCATCACGAAGGCACGGCTCCTGGAAGGCTGTAGTTAGGTTTCCGACGTTAGAGAACCATTGTTATAAGGTCGTAACATACCTACAATTACCAGTTACGGTTATCACGGAGGGTAATGAGCCCATGACACGCAGTAAATTATAAAGGAGATTCTGAGAGCGCGCTGTCAAGGACTCTGCGACGCACTTCATCACTGGCCTAAATGACACGCAAGCAGCGCCCACCCACCGCCACCAGCCAACGCCGCTCACTCGAGACTTGGAGACGCGTTTACGACTTCCTTACAACACATAACAAAAGTCCTCCAGTAGTCGATATACAAAGCGCACACACACACACACACACACACACACACACACACACACACACACACACACACACACACACACACACACACACACACACACACACACACAGATAGAGGCAGATGAGTTTATTGACTATAAATTGAATACAGCTATTAATTACAGTTGCAGATACTTCTGTAGAATGATTCCCATTATTACACATTAGTTAGTCCTGTACCAAGAACAATGATCCTACTTTAAAACAAACTCAAACGATAAACTACTACTACTACTACTACTACTACTACTACTACTACTACTACTACTACTACTACCACAACTACTACTACTACTGCTACTACTACTACTACTACTATTACCACTACTACTACTACTACTACTACTACTACTACTACTACTACACACACGAATTTTGTCCAAAAATGATTTTTTTGTCATATAAAAAAAAAAAGAAACAAACTCATTATCTAATAAACAGAACACTTCACTGAAGAAAAACACCCTTGCAGTGAAGAACAAGGAACGACGTGCTAATACTGGCACTGAAACTGGCGAACTCTGGCAGGGCAATGACAGGAGGCACCTTTCGACAACACTATCATTGCAAGACAAACAGAATACTACCACGCACTCCAACATTCTCAAAATAAAGTAACAAGGGAAGGCAACACTGAGACCGCGGCTTTCAACTATTACGAGACATTGTATATATATAAAAGATAGTTAGGTATGTGAATGTAAACAGTGGAAGAAAAAATGTTGGAACGTTACTTCCTCTCTCTCTCTCTCTCTCTCTCTCTCTCTCTCTCTCTCTCTCTCTCTCTCTCTCTCTCTCTCTCTCTCTCTCTCTCTCTCCGGGAAATGCATCAATAAAGCAGATGTACGAGTTTTGGAAGAGGGGTTTCAAACTGTGCACTGAGACAAGAATAAAAATAAAAAGTACCGGTTGCTCAAATTTTCCAGCCTGCACTGATGAACTCCGCTTGGCAATCATGGAAAAATAGGCAGAGAAAAAGTAACGCGCCGCTCCTTGCAATTAGCGTCATTTTCACGAGAGAGAGAGAGAGAGAGAGAGAGAGAGAGAGAGAGAGAGAGAGAGAGAGAGAGAGAGAGAGAGAGAGAGAGAGAGAGAGAGAGAGAGAGAGAGAGAGAGAGAGAGAGTAACAGAAAGAAAGATAGAGAAGGAAAGAGACACAGAAAGACAGAGACAAACAGATACACATGTAAACCAAAACAAACAGACAGACAAGCAACAACTGCTGATAATCCAGGAAGTTTGACACCACAGTTTTGTTAGTCTCCCCTTAGCCTTTCCTTTCCCAGCACTACCATGACGCAGGAGTCACAGGACATCATCTAATCGACATGTACTTACCAAAATCTTCATCGACGCCAATAGCTGGAGAAACTGCTCCTCATTACCTCTTTGTGTGCGTGTGCGTGTGCGTGTCTTTGTGTGTGTGTGTGTGTGTGTGTGTGTGTGTGTGTGTGTGTGTGTGTGTGTGTGTGTGTGAAGAGTAGTAGAATTCAGAGGCTGTATGTTTTATCCATTAAGGTGTGATACTGTTTAAATGTTGCTTTTTTTATACTCTTTTGTCATAAATGATAGCGCCAATAAGAAAATTATCATATGCATTCGTTTATTCGCACTAAAAAGGAAGGGAGTTGTAAAATTTCTATAGTTTTGTTAAAGCATCCCGCCACGATGTAAATAAATGTGAAAATTAATAAAGCAAGCAAATTACTAAGTGAATGAACAAATAGGTAAACAAATATATTGCATAAACATACTGAGTTATTGCTATAAAGCCAAATATTGCCTATAAAAAAGTAAAGAGAAACGAGATTTTTTTTTCTAGTATGTGATAAACTAAAACTGGCGCGGCAGGCCTGGCAGTAATCTGCGGTTCCTGACTGAGGGTCACTGGCCGAGGCTGTCAGTCCCTCCTCCATGTGTAGGGATTTCACCTGAATGGCACCTGTCCCAATTAATATACATTCACCCAGTGCTTGAAATCACACAGACTTTGGGAGTAAATCAGCTTTGATGTTCTTTATTCCCAACCCAGGAACACTCACCTGTGGTAAATCAAAGGTCGATTCTAGTGACACGATTGCTTTCCATCAAGGTTTATTAACATCAATATTTTTTTCGAATTTTTCGTAAAGCAAACTTCATGTATTGCAAGAGAGAGGTTTTCCAGGTCAGTCACATCAGCGCCCCTGCCACTCCATGATTAACTAGTCCCTTCCCTGTCCGCGGCACCGCCATCGCTTGTCCCACCAGTCATCTTCTGGCCGGATCGTCCCTCTCATCCCCATGTTATGAGCAGTCAACCTCTGTCACTCTCCCTCCCTTTCCAAGAACAGTTCTCGCCATTCTCCCTTTGGTCAATGTCATATGCGCTAGTCTCATCACTCATTTGCTTTCTATAAGTCAATGTGAAACGTGAAATGATCAGCGTCAAATGCAATGAGAGAATAATATGAGTCATTTTACGATCTCATTGTTCTATTGTAGTATGACGAGAAGTAAATGTAACAATTTATGAGACTACGCTTTTTTTTTTTTTCGTTAGTTATTGTTTTGTAATCTTCATGTATCAATTACCATCTCTCTCTTACCATGTGTTGCCTTCAGCGAAATAAGTACATTAATTCACGTGTGCAAGTGTATCATCTGAGCACATAATTCTTGCACGCCATTGTGTTTTCGCCTCTCCCCTCCCGCGCCCCTCCTCCCTGTCACTCATTCTCTCAGGCACACCGTCATTCACACAGCCACTTCCTTGCCACTTTCTGTCACTTTGCCCCTCCTACAATCGCTTCCCTGCCACTCTCAGGCATTCCGGGAGTGGCAAGTGGCTTGGAAATCACTTCTTCACTGCTCCTGGCATTCCGTGGACACACTCTCTCATTTCCCTCTTTGTTCACTCCTTCATTACTACATTTTGTAGGCGTTTCGTTACCATTCCTTCAGTTATGTCTTAGTAATGGATAGTTTCACTTCTTAGCATGTTGAAGAAAAGTTTATCCCTTCATCACTTTATCTTCTGTAGGGGTTTCGTTACCATTCCTTTAGTTTTGTCTTAGTAAGGAACAGCTTCATTCCTGTAGATATTGAAAAATAGTTATACCGTAACGCATGAATGCAAAAGATAAATGGATTTCTTATTAATTATTCACTGGACAAGGGCAACAGAAAATAGAATAAAAGGCCTACTAAGGTGCCAGTCCCTTAGTATAACGTCTACTAAGCAGGACCCTGATGGCTTCTAATTTATTTTTGCCTTGGACACGTGCTTGACCACCTTCGTAAAGATCTCTACAGTTATTACAAACATTGCTCTTTCGACTGGTTTTTAGCACACTTCCTAACATAGTCTGTCCTACCTCACGCTTTACAACCACAATGAATACGCGCCCCTCCAGATGTATTGGTGCAGTAATGCTCACTAAATTCTTTCAGTCCAATACTTATGCATTTTTTTCCCTTTTATTTCATTTATTCATACAATTATGTTCATCAAATTCTTTGAATAATATAATCTTATGTGTTAATAGTGTTAATGGCATTATGTGTGCACATCAACATAATACAGTGAAGATACAGACAAGGTGGGCATAACAGTGAACAAGAAGAGAATACAACAGGCTGAAAGAAACACTCGTATAAACATTCACAAATTTTTCTTAAATGTGCATCTGTTGCCAGAAAATAAATATCAATCCTTCATATAAGTTTGATCCATAACTGCATTCTTATTCGACTCATTTGATCACCTATTGATAAAGTTGCATACATTCGTGCATGTATAATGTTCTACAAAATAGATAGTACGTAATTGCAGGGACACTGCACATTTTGCTTTAAAGATTACACCAGATCTAAGGATTTAACATTACTAGTTTTAGCTTTACGGAGGATAGAGTTACTTCTGATTCCTTCGTCTATGTCATTCATATATATTATGAAGAGGATCTGCCCTAAGATTGAACATTGAGGAACGCCACTACTTACATTAACCCAATTTGAAGAATTAGAATTTCTGGTGACCCCGCTCTACAATATATATTGTACTGTCAAAAAAGAAGAAGAAAAAACGAAAAAAACAAAACAAAACAATAAGGAAGAGGAAAGAAAAAGAAGGTAGAATAAGTAAAAAGAAAGAAGAAATGGAGAAGATGAACGAAGTATGGAGAATAACAAACGATCATACTACACGGGAAAGGGAAGATAATTGGCACTTGATATCGAGGAAACCGAGGAAACACAAACAAGGACACAGGACCCAAGCACTCCACAACAGGAAGACGGCCATACAACCTGGGAAGGCAGCCTGGGTCAAGGAAGGATTAACGGTAATGATAGCAGGGGCAAGGCAGAGAAAGGATTTGAAAGGGAAAGTAGGCCAGGAGGCGTGAGGCACCAAGGAGGACAAGTCAGCCTACGCCCACTTAACGCTCCGCCTCCAAACTGCCCCTACCCTCTGACTGGCTTCTGTATCAAGCACCACGCCTGTGGGCGGATCACATGCATAGATGAGCAATGTGAATAGTAGATACGTAAAATGTTATGAAAATTACGATAGTTTTTTGAGAGAAACAGGCAGTCCCAAACGACTGTATATTATAGCGTGTAACAGTGGAATAATTCAGTAGTGGAGAGTTGCGGAGAGTAGCAGACACAGACCCAGAGGTTCCAGAGGGCCTGACCAGAGAGGGGTCGAGATGGACGGAATAACTTGAAAGTAAGTGCAGTTTGAAAGCGTAATGCAGTCTATAAATCAATGATCTTATTAAAGGAGGAGCAGGATGTTTAACTGATGTTTTATGTTTGTTATGACAGATGTGTATGATGTACGAAGATTTACTCAGTCATGGAATGTTTATAGTAAGTGATGTGTTGCAGATATCATGTTTGTTTTTCTAACTGAACATTAATGGCGCCGACTGAATATTTGTTGTGTTTGAGCATTTCATATTGTCTGTGTTTTGCACGATGACTGCGCTGATCAGTGAATATGTTGAAGAAATATAAGGTAACACTTAATAACTTTGAATGAAGATGAATGCGAGTGAGAAATTTTGAGTTGTAAGAAATGTAAATAGTAGTTATTAATCAAAATATGAAAATGTTTGTGAGTTTTCCAGTAGCCTTTATAA
>NC_087157.1:19388327-19398327 GCF_035594125.1 Scylla paramamosain | reverse complement strand
TGTGTGTGTGTGTGTGTGTGTGTGTGTGTGTGTGTGTGTGTGTGTGTGTGTGTGTGTGTGTGTGTGTGTGTGTGTGTGTGTGTGTGTGTGTGTGTGTGTGTGTGTCAGCATGTATATACATTTACTTGTCTATACGTTTGAAGCTTTTTTTTTTTCATTCTTTTTTACTTTAAACTTTCTTTTTCATTCTCTCCGATTTTATGTTTGTGTTCTCTCTCTCTCTCTCTCTCTCTCTCTCTCTCTCTCTCTCTCTCTCTCTCTCTCTCTCTCTCTCTCTCTCTCTCTCTCTCTCTCTCTCAACACAATTCCAGTGATCCACACAACAATATACAAAATTTATAATATGCATTTTTAATTTCTAGTAAGGTAATTCATAGAGTAGCAGGAGAATTGTGTGTATTTTTGGCGACAGGAAAGTGTGTGTGTGTGTGTGTGTGTGTGTGTGTGTGTGTGTGTGTGTGTGTGTGTGTGTGTGTGTGTGTGTGTGTGTGTGTGTGTGTGTGTGTGTGTGTGTGTATGGGGGCGCCTCTGTCTGCAACTTGATTCACAGGAAGAATCATTTTTTTTATGTGTCTTTTTTGTTTTATAATGTTTTGCTTTCCTTTGTTTCTCTAGGTTTATATGTAAAATCTCTCTTTTTTTATCCATTGCTCGTGTGTAAGTTACCAAACATGAACATACAAATATTTTCGTTATGCGAAATTCAGTCTGTCTGCCGCAAAGTTTCTGATATTTGTCTATTTGTAATGATTCTATATATGAATGTTTGTTTACTATTTCATTTGGCATATGCACCCATCAGTCAGTGTGTCTATGTGTCTTTGTCTGTCCTGCTTTCTGAATGTCTGATGTGCTGGCTGACTCTCTAATGTCATTTCCTTCTAACATAGTACATACCTTTATTTATCTTAGTTTGTTTACCATGATTTACAGTTGCATTTCTATATGTTCTGTCCATCAATATACAGCTAATTTCTCTCTTTATCTGATTCATCGCTTACACTTCCACTTTCTTCTTATTTGTTTATGTATATTGCTCTTCAACCATCCTGTGTTTCTTCACTTACCTACCCATTCGTCGATGTTTTATCTGTATATCTCTCCCTATCTAATACTTCCACCTTCTTATCAATCAACGGGAATTTATCAACATATTTTCCCACCTATGTACTATTACCCCTGTCTATCTGTCTATCTGTCTATTTATCTAATCTATTTTCTACTTACTGAACTGTCTATCTTCCCATCTATATATATTTATATCTACTTATATACCTATTCATTTATTCATGTATCTATCAATCTATCTATCCATCCATCTGTCCATCTATATATCAATCTATTTATCAGCCAGTCGATCTATTTAACCATTTACCCATCCAGCCATCTATCTGTAAATCTACCTGTTCAACCAGATACCTATTCATTAATCAATTCGTCAGACCAATAACACATTTCTCTATCTGCGCCTGAACATACTCACCGACCCATCTCCCCGCTCACCGCCACTGTACCGAGATAATGCACCCTCAATACACTCCTATACTCGGCGGCGGCTAGGCAACGCTATTTCGACATGTTCCACTAAGCATCCCTGCTTATAAGGGGAGACAAGGCCCTGCTAATGCTACGGGACTGGAGGAGGAGGGGGAGGAAGAGGAGGGGCGTCTGTTGCAAGCATTATGTCGGCGAAAGGAAGGATGGAACGTAAGGGAGAGAGGATGAAGGATGGTGGAGCGAGGGAAGAGAAGAGAGGAATTCTTGAAAATGGGAGAAGTTGAGAGTGAAGTGTGGTGGTAGTGGTGGTAGTAGTAGTAGTAGTAGTATTAGAAGTGGTGGTGGTTGTGGTGGTATAGTTCGTAATTTTTCTGTTCCTCCTTCTTAGGGTGAATTGTAGATTTTTTTTCACTCTACTAAAAATTGTATTTTTTTTTTTTGTCTTTTGCACAAAATAGAAAAAAAAATCAACATTTCCGAAAAGACGGTATTCAAAAGGAAGTAAGCTTCTTCACTTGTCTTATTCATTATGACGTAACATTCTGAGGTAATTTGTGCGTCCAAAGGCACAGACAAAGGGGTGTTTGAAGTGGATGCTTTTATTAATGCTGTTATTATCCTCCTCCTCCTCCTCCTCCTCCTCCTTTTTTCTGCATAGGAATAATAATAGAATCTCACTTCATTCTTTCCAATCAAAACGCAGCCAGTTTTTCCCACACAGCGCGATGGTTTTCCCACGCCAGCACAAGCACGAGGGCGTGTCGGTTTGGCAGTCATACACTGCTCTAGCTTACTTTACTAAAGGGTAGTTAATCTAAATTAATTCCAAAGCGATATGTAAAGACCTGAGGGAGTGTTTGTTTTGGTTATCCTATGTAATCACATGTTGTAATCCTCATTTTCTTAGTCCGCATTTATCCTGTTATTGATCAACTTTGTGATTTTAAGTACTAGAGGTCAAAGTTGCAGGCGATAACCTGTGAATCCAGCCCTAAAGGGAAAGGTACACAAACACAGTGACCGAAGCTGTGGCCTGATTGACTGCCGCCTCCCTGGAAAGCGCAACGCAAGGATTCTGCACCACCCCTCAACAACCCAAACTGTGCCTTCACCTGCGCTACGCACACACCACACCACACAACTATCATGCAGTTACACTCTCCCTCACAAACAAAAGTACGAGTAGACAGACCACAACTCTTTCCCTCACTATTCTCTGAGGTTCTATGTGGTTTTTCTATACCACGTGGTATCAATTCCTGTATCTTGTCAGCTTCTGCTGGAGAGATTGGTGGGGAGGAACCTTCTGTACTATCCTGTATCTCCCAATAATAATTAATGTAGAATAATTATCCAAACAGCCTCGTCAGTAACTCAAGGTTTGGTCTTCCGTTGCATTCCTTTGTATTCCTTTGTGTTCTTTCCTCCTCCTCCTCCTCCTCCTCCTCCTCCTCCTCCTCCTCCTCCTCCTCCTCCTCCTCCTTCTCCTCGTCCTCCTCCGGCCTGCTGCTGGATGTGATGGCTCATGAATAACATGTGAATATGTTCTTAAACCACTCAGTGAAATCATAATTCGAGCTGAGAAAGAGAGAGAGAGAGAGAGAGAGAGGAGACAGAGAGAGAGAGAGAGAGAGAGAGAGAGAGAGAGGAGAGAGAGAGAGAGAGAGAGGAGAAGAGAGAGAGAGAGAGAAGAGAGAGAGAGAGAGAGAGAGAGAGAGAGAGAGAGATTCATGGCAAAAAGTAAATTCTTTCATAGAAATGGACCACATTAAGCGCCTCCAGCGTAAGACTGTATAATTATCAGGCAGGAAGCGCGGCAGTAAACACGTCAAGTCTATGGAGAAGGCAGGGCGTGTTTCACTTGCTGGTCTTGCCCTCTCACTTTTTTAATATACGTTTTCTTTTTTTTCTTTTCTTTTTTTTTCCTTGCATGGATTGACAAAGTGTGGAATAATAGTAAGAAAATACAAATTATACAAAAACTGAATTGGTGTCACTCCAGATAATAATCCTGCTCTTTACTACAACAACAAGGACAACAACAACAAAAACAACAACAACTACTACTACTACTACTACTACTACTAGTAGTAGTAGTAGTAGTAGTAGTAGTAGTAGTAGTAGTAGTAGTAGTAGTAGTAGTAGTAGTACTACTACTACTACTACTACTACAAGTAGTAGTAGTAGTAGTAGTAGTAGTAATAGTAGTAGTAGTAGTAGTAGTAGTAGTAGTAGTAGTAGTAGTAGTAGTAGTAGTAGTAGTAGTAGTAGTAGTAGTAGTACTACTACTACTACTACTATTGCTACTACTACTGTTATTAACATTCACCTATTAAGACTCAGGAAAGATTTGTCTTTCTCCAACCCTCTGTGCTTCTTAAAAACATGGAGCTGCATTTGGAAATAAAAATTCAAATAGCTGAACACAAAAATCATTTAGATGCAAAAGACATCGGACGGATCAACTTGAGTAAACTGGAGTAAACAATGCAATACATGTTTAATTTAGAGTCAGTATAAAATGGTATTCTTACATTTCCATATAGCCATTATTTATACTCACGCTCTCATATCTTCTTGGCGAATGGCAAACAGAGAAGAAAAAAAAATCTTTTCAGTTGCCGCTTCCATACATACAGACAAAAAAAAAAAAGATAAAAAATTAAAAGTCAATAAAAAATCTAAATATGTTTCTGGAAGTGCCTCAATACTCTTAAAACAACTAGTCACAGGAAGGGGAAAAAACAGAAACAGGCAGAGAATTCCAGAGTTTACCAATGAAAGGGATGAAAGAATGAAAATATTGCTTGACTCCTGGACTACTGAAAGGGAACTTAAAGACTTCTATCACGTCCCCTCTTAACCTACGTCTCTGTAAAGAATGTAAATTTAATGACTTCAATCTCGCCTCGTAAGGAATACTCCTCATCCCCTGTATCCTTTCTGTCATTCTCCTCTGTACTGATTCTAATACACCTATATCTTTCCTGTAATGTGGAGACCAGAATTGCACAACGTAGTCTAGATGAGGTCTGACCAGCGCCAAGAATATCATTAATAATTACTTCCGGCCTTCTACTTTTAACACTCCTAAAAATTAATCCTAGTACCCCTATTTATCCTGTTTCTAGCCTCTATGCATTGTTTTCCTAGACGGAGTTCACAGCTAACTATAACTGCTAAATCTTTCTCGTACCCTGTAACTACCAGAGATTGTTCGTTTAATGTGTACCTACTGTGTGGGTTTCCTCTACCTACGCTAAGTACTTTACATTTATTGATATTAAATTGCATTTTGCCATATGTCCGTCCATTCATTCATCCTAAAATCTGCCTGCAAGGCGAAGGCACCCGTTTCTGATCTCATTAATCTATCTTTGTGTCATCCGCAAATTTACTAACATCACTACTAATTCCACTAACCAAGGCATTGATATATATTAGAAATAACAATGTCCCTTATACTGATCCCTATGGCACCCCACTGATTACATGACATCACTCGGATTTCGAGCCGTTTATTACAACCTCTTTCTCGCCTGTCGCTAAGCCATGACCCTATCCAGCCTAACACCTTCCCATCTATCCCGTGTGCCCTAACCTTTCTCAGTAGCCTTTCATGGGGTACCTTGTCAAATGCTTTACTAAAGTCCAGATACAAGATATCATAACTATCACCATTATCTACTGCCTCGTACACTTTACTGTAAAAACTTAACAAAGTTTGTCATGCAAGACTTCCCCTTCGTGAAGCCATGCTGTGATTAATTTATCAAGTTATGTTTGTCTAAATGTTCCCTAATGCTCCTCGCTCTTATTAACTCTAATATTTTACCTATAACTGAATTTAAGCTGACAGATCTATAGTTAGACGGTAAAGTTTTATCTCCTTTCTTAAAGATGGGTACTACATTAGCCTGCTTCCACATTACTGGTACCTCACCTGACTCAAGTGATTTCCTAAAGACAGAGACTAACAGCTCACTAATAACCTCTTTGCATTCCTTAAGTACTCTGGGATATATTTTATCTGGTCCTGGTGTTTTGAACTTTTTTTAGCCTATCTATCTCCTGTTCCACTATCTCTCTACTTATGGAAATATCTGTCAGCTTCTCATTCTCATCTGCTCTAAACATCTGTTCACTATCTGGCATATCCTGCATGTTTTCCTGGGTGAAGACAGATGAAAAATACTCATTCAGAATTTTACTAATCTCCTTCCCCAGAACTAACCAGTTCCCCATCTGCTGCCTTTAATGGACCTATAGTATCTTTATTCTTCGTCCTCTATTCCTGATAAAATCCCTTGGGGTCCGTCTTCACATGGCTGGCTACACTTAATTCATAATTGCCCTTAGCTTTCCTCGTTAACTTCATGACTGTTCTAACTAATTCATTATATTGTGACCTTAAAACTTCTTCACCTGCCCTTAATGTCCTATATATACTTCTCTTCCACCCTATATAATGTTTTAATCTAGCAGTCATCCATTTAGGATAATTTTTCTGTGATCTTATTGCCCTATACGGGATATATGCTAACTGACCTGTATGAACTTTATCTACGAAATATTTATACAATTCATCTACATTTACTTCACCTAATTCCCTCATCTCGGCCCCTACCATCCTCTCTACTCGCTCACCTACTCGCCTCGACCTCACTTCTCTCATTTCAGCATGACCTGACATTCCACCATACTCACACCCATATACCCCTCCCTCTCTCCTCCGCCCCTTCGGAACACATCTTACCTCCTCTTGTCCTACACCCTCACACCTCACCTCACCTCTCACATCTTGCCTTATCTCTCTCAACTCCGTCCCGGACCTGACCTCACCCTGCATCCGTTTGCCAGTCAACTCCTTGGAGGTACCTTTTTAATTCCTCAAATTCTGCTCTCCTAAAGTCAAGTATTTTACTAGTGTTTTTGCTTCTAAAAGTTTCTTCCCATTTTAAATTGTACCTAATTTCCCTATGGTCAATGTTACCTAGCTGTCCTTCAACCTCTACCTACGTGACTGCTTCCTCCCCTGTTAGTAAGAATTAAATCTAGAAATATTATTCCCCCTTGTGGGTTCTACGACTACCTGTTTTAAAAAAATTATCCTCAATTACCTTAAAAAATTCTGCTTCCTTCTTACCCACCATCAGACTCCAGTCGATATTCCTAAAATTAAAATCTCCTACCACACATACCTGACTGTACCTGCCTGCTCTATTTATTACCTGCCACTAGTGAGGTGTTAATTTCCTTTGTACTGGTCGGTGATCTGTACACTACTCCCACTACTGTACCTATTGCTGTACTACTACTGCTTTCCTATCTGTTTTAAATCTACTCTTAATACAACACTGTAATGTGTCCCTAACGTATAACGCGACGCCTCCTCCTCTCCTGTTTTCCCTATCTTTATAGAACAATGTATAACCATCTATCTTGACCTCTGGATTAAATAATTTTCCTCACATATCTAACCAAGTTTCAGTTAAAGCAATGATAGCAAATTTCTCTACACACACTATTCTTCTAAGCAAGTCTATTTTATTCAAAATACTGCTACATTTTGTGTGGTAAATACTTCAGCTATTTCTCATCTTCCCTGAGCTAGCTACCTTTCTAGATTTAACTAATTTCTCCTATGTTTACTCCTCACAACACCTTCTTCACACAACCCTTTCCCGTATATGAAGTGAGTTATGGCAAATAATTGGCACATTTTGTGCGCTCGAGCTCGATCTGTAGTGATGAGGCGATAGTTGTGCGAGTTGCGAGGCAGAAACCTTCGCCCACATGCCGATAAATCGAAATATGCAAAATACAGCAAAAAAAGGTGAGTCTGACGAAGAAATTAAATAAAATAACAAAGATACGCCTTCAAAAGTTACCAAGAAGTGTTTCCGAAAATGAAATCGAAACTTTTATATACGATGGACATCAAAAGGTGCTCCTGGCCAAATCATCGTTGTGCCCTCCAGGGCCAGGCGGGAGCGGTGGGGTGTACAGATGTGCGCTAACAAAAATAGAGCCCCCTCGCTCCGCTACGGGAATGATCCCTCCAAAGATATTAAATACGTTACTAAATGATTAAGAAAATCATAAATTATCTTTCATTCGCTGACAAGGAAAATAAAAAACGTGAGGAAAACTAATATTTTCAGAAATCTACAACGACGAGCCTCTAAAAAAAGGGAGACAAATAGTGTGGGCCGGCTCTAGTCATCAAGGCCCCACGTCACCTTGACTTTTCAAGGCGACAATCAACACACACAGAGACAAATAAGAACACTTCACAGAACTATACAAGCTTTCCTCTCTTTGATTTTACTTGAATAAAGCTGCAACAAAGGTTATGACGCTAAAAAGTTACCTTAGGTTAGGTCACAAATATCATGGTGGTAACGCTTCCCGGGAAAATCAGAGTTAAAAATAATATCAATACCAATTGAACAAAGAAAATATAAATATCATTTCTCTATAGAAGGAGAGTTTTTTTTTTTTTTTTTTTTTTTTTACGTAGAAACCCCAATTCACACTAAATGAAATGTGGTTACAGTAATAGTTTCCAAGGACACTTTATCATAACGTGCAAAATAGTATTAATCTACATAACAGTAAAACACACAAAGGATAAATAGACATATAAACTAGAAGATCTGATATTTGTTACCTAAAAAAGACCTCAAGTGAATATTCCCATTAATTGTGGAAATTTTTTTGTAATTGCATCTTTCCTTTCTTCACTCATATATATACGTACATACAAAAAAAAAAAAAAAAAAAAAAAAAAAAGAAATATATATATATATAAATATATATATATATATATATATATATATATATATATATATATATATATATATATATATATATATATATATATATATATATATATAATAAAACCAACGCAAAAATGACAGCTAATTGTTAGGTTTCAATTGAATCTCTAAGTAAATATTTATACCAAAAAGATGACACCATTATAGAAAATATATGATTTCGTATCCTTCTTTTCTCTATGCATACATTAAAATAAGCACACGAAGACTGGAATACAAAAAATTATAGTTTTGAAAAAGAATTCTCGGTTAATCCTCAAAGGACTTTTTTCCCTGCAATATGTTGCAATGAACATTATAGACTAAATTTACATTCTGTCTTCTTTCACATATATACCCTAGGAAGGCAGAAACATGGGAGACAAAAACAACGCATTGGAAAAAGGTTTAAACTAATCCTTCAATGGATAACACTACTGACACGATACCATGGAAGCACATCCTTTCTTTCCTTCACAGATTCGTGGGAAGCTGACAGGAGAAAGGCAGGCAACAGGTTTCCGTTGAAATGAAAAAAAAAAAAAATTCCAAAATAGAGGGCACATGATGTAATGAAGCAGGTACTCACTTTCCTCCTGCATATGTTGGGAGGTGTTCACCGCGGCACCACCTGCCATCCTTTCCTGAAAATATCAAAACATCCACATAAAAAAAGTGATGCAGCTTCACTATTCTAAAAAGAGCTAAAAATGAAGCATCATAAACAGAACCACCAGAAATCATTTACTGCATGAGTTAACAACATACACATGAACAAAAGAGGAAAGAATAAATACTGAACAAAAACACGAAATGTCATAAATAAAACGTGTCAAATTCCTCCAAGCAAGAACACATGGATACATGGAAAACAACACTGAAAACAGAACACACTTCAAACGCTGAGAATGTTAAATATGCACAACAGCTGCAACAAAATAAAACGAACAAACACCATTACATATATAACAAGATCAAATAAGAAAATAAAAAGAAGCAAAAATAATAAATGTAAAGCTTGCCAACATTCAGCGGTGTCTAGAATATGAAGGTGGTAGTTAAGTGAGACTGAAGAGGAGGAGCACAAGTCATGCTGCGATTGATGCATGAAGGCAATCAAGGGAGAGGGTCGCACAGAGGAGGCGGGACGCAAGGCGCCTTCAGGCCAGTCACTGCTGGTGTCCCTCGCCTCCCCTTCCTGCCTCGCTGCGAGGTCAAGGGGCCACTACCACCGCTGCCTCAACACTTACACTACCTTTGCGTCCTCAACACTGAAATGCTTCAATGAATGGGAATGAACGGGAAAGTAATGGTCACTTAGAATTGCTTATAACAAGTACATGTTACTAAGTGTTTTAAATCAATCTGTCTGTCTGCGTCTGTCTGTTTATCTCTGCCTCACATGTTCACTATAATGCTCTGTAAGAATGAGCATCTCAATCTCTGTTGCTTTGTTGCAGCGCATCTATTTGTATTAATGTTGTGTGTGTGTGTGTGTGTGTGTGTGTGTGTGTGTGTGTGTGTGTGTGTGTGTGTGTGTGTGTGTGTGTGTGTGTGTGTGTGTGTGTGTGTGTGTGTGTGTGTGTGTGTGTGTAACATTACGAGTGGAACAATATTTACGAGTATGGGTCAGTAGGTCTGTCTTCTGGTAATATTTAGTAGTTTTAGGAAATCAATGACAA
>NC_087157.1:19375827-19383327 GCF_035594125.1 Scylla paramamosain | reverse complement strand
CCGATAACAGTGGTGGTAATTCTTTTTCTTTGCCTCTTTTTCTTGTTTTCTTCCTCTGATGGCGGTAATGCTGCTGCTGCTGCTTCTTCTTCCTCTGATGGCGTTGCTTTCTGTTCTTGTTCTTCTAAGACAGTTTGGTGGTCTGAATTGGTTGGTGATAGGGTATTCAGAGTGGGGATAGTAGGAGTACTGCACACTCACCTCCCTTGCTCCCCAGTCATAATTCAAGTCAGGTTGGTGGAAGACTGGGAAGGGTAGGGAGGTGCTGCACACTCACCTCCCATGCTCCCCAGGTTACATTTGTAACATCAGTCAGGTTGGTTGTTTTTGGAGTTGCCGGGATCAGTCAGTCAGGCCCAGTCAGTCAAGGGTAGTGCTACGCACTCACCTTGCCAAGATCAGAGGGGTGGTGATGGTGGTCTGTACATTTGGAGTTGGTAGGATGAGTCACATTGGTGGTCAAAGTCAAACTGGGAGACTGGGAAGTGTAGGGAGGTGCTGCACACTCACCTCCCGTGCTTCCCAGGGGCGGTCAGGATGGTGTGTCTTTGGAGTTGCCAGGATGAGTCACGGGAAGTGCTACGCACTCACCTTGCCAGGATCAGTTGCCAGGGTGGGGAGTACTGGTGGTGGTCGGTACAGTTAGAGTTCCTAGGATGAGTCAGATTGGGGATCAAAGTCAAACTAGAAGGCTGGGAAGGGTAGGGAGGTGCTGCACACTCACCTCCCGTGCTTCCCAGGTGGGGTGGTGGTCTTTGGAGTTGTCAGGGTCAGTCAGGTTGGTATTGTTTTATTTTTATTATTTATTATTGATTGCCAGACTCAGTCTTTTTATTGAGGGTGAAGTAGGAGTTTTATTGTTTTTACTTTATTTATTTTTGTTTTTATTTATTTTTTTATTTTTCATTTATTTTGGTAAGGATAGGGAAGGGTAGGGAGGTGCTGCACACTCACCTCCCATGCTCCCCAGGTTACATTTGTAACATTTGTCAGATTGGTTGTTTTTGGAGTTGCCGGGGTCAGTCAGTCAGGCCCACTCAGTCAAGGGAAGTGCTACGCACTCACCTTGCCAAGATCAGAGGGGTGGTGGTGGTGGTCTGTACATTTGGAGTTGGTAGGATGAGTCACATTGGTGGTCAAAGCCAAACTGGGAGACTGGGAAGGGTAGGGAGGTGCTGCACACTCACCTCCCATGCTCCCCAGAGTCAGTCAGTTTGGTGGTCTGTTGCCAGATTACAGTAAGATTTGTAGGTCAGTCAGGTTGGTTGTTTTTATGGTTGCCAGGGTCAGTGAGGCAGGTGGTAGGGAAGTGCTACGCACTCACCTAGCCAGGACAGGGTAGGATGTAGGGATGTATGGATCAGGGTCAGAGTGGGACACAGAGTAGGAGGTACTGTTGGTCTGTTCATTTGGAGTTGTTCTTTGAAGTTGCCAGGATGAGTCAGGTCAAACTGGGAGACTGGGAAGTGTAGGGAGGTGCTGCACACTCACCTCCCATGCTCCCCAGGGCCAGTCAGTTAGGTGATTACATATCTGTAAGTCAGTCAGGTTGGTTGTTTTTGGAGTTGCCAGGGTCAGTCAGTCAGGGTCAGTCCAGGGAAGTGCTACGCACTCACCTTGCCGAGATCAGAAGGGTGGTGGTGGTGGTGGTGGTCTGTACAGTTGGAGTTGCTCTTTGGAGTTGGTAGGATGAGTCAGATTGGTGGTCAAAGTCAAACTGGGAGACTGGGAAGGGTAGGGAGGTGCTGCACACTCACCTCCCGTGCTTCCCAGGTGGGTGGTGGTCTTTGGGGTTGTCAGGGTCAGTCAGTTGGTATTGTTTTATTTTTATTATTTACTGCTGATTGCCAGACTCAGTCAGTTTTATTGAGGGGGGAGTAGGAGTTTTATTGTTTTTGTTTTATTTACTTATTTTTTCATTTATCTTTTTTTATTACTTTTATTATTTTTTATACCTATATATATTTCATTCTTTTTGGTCTGGCAGTCCGTAGACTTGGGGAGAGAAGGGAAGTGCTGTGCACTCACCTCCTTTGGTCTCCCGAGGTCCGAGGTGTAAGGAGGTTTTTTATTTATTTTTATTTATTTATCTTTATTTATTTATTTTTTTTTTTTTATTTTAGGTTAGGAGACAAGGGAAGTGCTATGCACTCACCTTAATTCTTTATTTTTTCTTTTCTATCTTTTGCCGGAGACAAGGGAAGTGCTATGCACTTCCTTTGCCAGGGTTAGGTAGGGGAGAGAAGGGAAGCGCTGTGCACTCACCTCCCTTGCTCTCCCGGGGGCCGGTAAGGCGGTGCCTTCCTCCCCTGGGGAGGGGTAGGGAGGTGCTGCGCACTCACCTCCCCTCCTCCCCGTGGGCAGTTCCATCACACATGGTGATGGAGGGATGCTCTTTCAAGGTTTTTGTGAGTTCCGAGAGGGGGGTTCGAACCTACGCGCCCCTCACTTCCCTCACGCCAAACTCAAAGTGCATCACTCTACCCACTGGGCCACGAGGGCCCTTTTTCTTTTTTTTAAAGTTGGTCTATTTCCCCATCTTCCCCATCTTTTTTGTAAAGTTGCTCTATTTAACCACCTTATGTTCACGCCAGTACGTATTAAAGAATTATGATGTGAATTATTTTCATGACGTTATTTATTTATTGTATTTTGTATGGGATATGACCGCTGGCATCCCACACACACTGGGTTCCCAAGACTGTCACTACGCCATGAAACCCCAACGGTAAACAAGATATATTTGAACACATCATTTCCCTTCCTGTGTTCATGCAGCACCAAAAGTTCAATAAGAAAAACTGCTGTTCATTCTAATGAGAACGTTAATCCCACAGTGATAATTAGATAACTGTTGACTTGTGGGAGTATGTCGTGGAGTACAAATAGCAGTAGGTAAGATCAGAGAACTTTACAGAGGCAGGAATTCCTTGGTTATGGAGCAGCCTTCTGGAACCCTCCCCTGTGCTGCACCACCACCACCACCACCGACAACAACAACAATAACAACACACCATTACACCTGTCCATCCTGCAGCACGAGAATGACTCAGCCCAGAGAACCACGGATTGCTTTATTCGTAATTCAAGTCCACTCTCAACATAGACATCAATCAAATTATGTCACTGAAAAAAGTTGGTGAAGCACTCACTTCTTCACACAGGCTTTACTACCTATCAGCAGGATGAAAGCTTCCGACTGGGAGGAAGGGCGGCGTCGAGAAGGATTAAGAGAGAGAGGGAAGGGGGGACCAGCGGAGGCTGGAAGTGTGTTTATGCTTCATAGGTATAAAAAAGAAAACTGCATGAAAAAGAAGAAAGACCTGTCCCCCTCCCACCCCTGCTCCCCGCTTGAGGCGAAACTTAGTGAAGTGGTACTGTTGTTGTTGTTGTTGTTATTATTATTATTATTATTATTATTATTATTATTATTATTATTATTATTATTATATATTATTAATTATTATTATTAGTATTATTATTATCATTAAAATTATTATTATTACCGTCATCATCGTCATCGGCACCATCATTGTAGTGTAGCTGGTTTGTGTCCTTTTATTTCCGCGTCGTATCTTGTAAGCTGTAAGTTTTAATAGTTCAGTATTTGTGACGATGGAGACCTTGTTTTTTTATTCTTTATGCTCTGCACGGTGTCATTGGCATTTACATCTATATTTCCAACTGTTTTTTTTTCTGTTACTTATGTACTGAATCTATTTGTTTTGTAGAATTTATTTATTACCATACAACTTGATTTTCGCTCAAGTTAACATTTATGTAGATTTACTTATTTGTGTTGTGTAGGATACTTTCTTCTTAAGTGTGTTGAGGTTTGTGTTTTTCTTCTTTTATGTTCACTAGGTAACGGTGCACACAGGAATTATAAATGTTACTAATAATGATAATACTGATTATGGATGACAAACTAAACTGATGAATAAACATCGAAAAATTCATTTTAATAAAGCACATTTTGCATAGTGCTTTATAAGAAGCGCAGCGCACATGGACTTTAGAGATGCGATGTACCTTAAACTTAAAATGAAGCCCTAAGGCAGAGTGAGTGGTGGGTGGAACTGATGGCAGTACACTCAGGGTTCCCAGATTACTGAAGCAGAAAAAGGCCAAAGCCAACAAAAAAATAAGACAAAACGGCCAAACGCACTACAAAAAGACCCAAAAACAGGCAGTAAAAAAACCCAAAGTTTATATTATTCCACTTCAGAATTTACCAAATATTACACGATGTGTACTGAGCACTGGGCTATAGCGGACTACTGGAGTGGCGATCTGTGTATACAAGTGCCGCGTACTTCGTCAGTCCTTCGCCTGGGCCAAAAACCGGAAACGAATTCAAAGAATTCAATTCCAGTGTGAGAATACCGACAGTGGAAGAGAGTTACTTGTAACGGTATGTGCTAGGCAACTAGGCCTAAGGCCATACAGCTCCCGACGCCTCATCTGAAACCTGACCCCAATGCAATGTACACTAACTGAGATTGGTGGGTTCAGGAGTGAATGCAAAAATACTAACAACACATTATGAAAACGTTCTTGGCACAAAGAAGTGGCCGTGTTCATGACGTGTACCATATACCTACGTCCCTACTTCATAACCATGGGGAAGGACTTTCGCTCTGCAGGCATTATGTTATTGTAGCAGCAATGTCATAACAAGCTAATCGTTATTATTCCACACACTTGACCTTTGCTGAATTAAACAAAATATACGGTACTACCATAGACAGCACACTATCAACGTACTCCTGGCTTGTTCATGAACACAGGTAGCTGTTGATCGGAAGCCTTAAATTACATCAGCCGCTTGAAAAAAAAAAAAAAAAAAACACGCCAGAGTTCAGCCGTGGACTCGCGCGTCATCAGCATCATCACCCAGTTGATTTGTCCAATTTTCCCTTATTGTTATTCAATAGCAATAAGGGAAAATGGGAAAAACTGAAAGCATAACCATGGTAACAAAAGGAAAATAAAGGAAAACATACGTGCACTCGACAACTTGAAAAAAAAAAGTTTTGTCTTAGGTGGCGGTGAACAAACTTACCATATTAAATAAACTTATTATGGCCAAATGGAGCATATATAAGCAACATATTAAAAAAAAAAATAATAATAATAATAATGTAATTCATGGCAAACTAGATATCCTTAGACCAAATGCATGAAAAAAGCCAAACATTGTGTTTTGGCCTAAAAAAGGCGAATCTGCCAGTCCTGATCTCCGACAACGTGACGTCATGCGCGGAAAATTGAAAAAAAAAAAGTGTAACAAAAGTGGGCTTGCTGGGTTCTCTATACTGTGCCTGGCGCTTTCAAGAGAGGCATCAGTCAATCAGGCTCCGGCTACCATGCGACTCCTATAAGAGTGCACTTCTCGTAAAGGAGCGCCGCAGTCCTGCAGCAGTGACCCCTGGTACCTCAAATCCCTATGACAGTCACTGATTGGGTCCTTGAGTTTTCAATGCCCCTCACAGCTAATTGTTCATCATGTGATGAGAGGAGGACGAGGAGGAGGAGGAGGAGGAGGAGGAGGAGGAGGAGGAGGAGGAGGAGGAGGAGGAGGAGGAGGAGGAGGAGGAGGAGGAGGAGGAAGAGGAGGAGGAGGAGGAGGAGGAGGAGGAGGAGGAGGAGGAGGAGGAGGAGGAGGAGGAGGAGGAGGAGGAGGAGGAGGAGGAGAATAAAAACAAAGCCCAAACAGCAAAAGTTCCTGAGGTCTTTACTGGGCTGTTTGGGTAACTACTCTACGCTAACTAGTGGAAGAGACAAACAGGATAGCACAGAAAGAGGAACCAAACGAATACAAAAGAAGTCCAAACAGCAACAGACCAAGAGGTCCTTGTAAGTCTGTTTGGGTAACTATTCTACTCTATTAGTGGTAGAGAAAGGATAGCACAGAAGAAGGGTCCTTCCATCCCCCACCCCCAATCCCTCCAGGCAAGGGTCACATGAAAAATGGTACCATGTTGTAGAGAAAAAACAACATGGAGTGTGAGAGGAAACTAAAGAAAGACAGGAGGACTACTTCGACCACATACAATCTACATACCAGCACGGACAGTACGGAGAGAACGTGTTCGTTATTCAGACATGAACAATGACAACCGGGAATTAGTGTCTACATACTTGTCAAGACAGGTTTTCAATGAGTGAACAGTACCTGAGTTAACGACGCTTGATGGAACACAATTCAACATATTTATGACACGATTGAAGTAAAATGTTTGGCTTCATTTGTTTGAAATCGCTTACCTATTATTTGCTATTGTTTCTTGTAATATTAGACATGTTGAATCTTAGGAAGAATTCCGGTCTGATATTTGTGAAAGCCTTAAAAGTTTAGTAAAGCAATATCAGATCCCCTCTTAGCCTGCGTTTGGAGAGGGAGAATAGATCTCGTTCTTTAAGGCGTTCCTTGTAGGGTTTATTGCGAAGCCTTCGAGTAATTTTCGTTACTCTATTTCGTATTGTTTTTTTTTTTTAATCTCTGAATATTCCTTTTATAACAGGATGACAAAAACTTTACATTGTATTCAAAATGAGGACGTACAAGTGAGTTGTACAAGGTGAGATTTTTTTTTTTCAGATTGGAAGGTGAAAACTATTAATTTATTGGCAATTTCAATGACTTCGTTGCATTGTTTGCTTGGTTTAAGATCTGTTGTCACTAAAGCTCCCAGATCTTTCTCAGGATCCAAACTTTTGATGGGGGATTACTTTTTATAATTTTCCTGCCGATTGCTATTTCCAATATTTGATACGTGGCATTTATCAAAATTAAAGTTATAAGCCACGTTTCACACCATTCAATGAGAGTGTATGCATCATTTTGCAAAATTTGACGCTGGTTTGGTGTCAGTCTTGTTAGCAATTTTAGTGTCTGTGAATTTTGACAGTTTACTTCTGATTCCTTCGTCTATGTCATTCATATATATTATGAAGAGGATCTGCCCTAAGATTGAACACTAAGGAACGCCACTGCTTACATTAACCCAATTTGAAGAATCAGAGTTTCTGGTGACCCCGCACTACAATGTATATTGTACTGTCAAAAAAGAAGAAGAAAAAACGAAAAAATAAAACAAAACAATAAGGAAGAGGAAAGAAAAAAAAGATAGAATAAGTAAAAAGAAAGAAGAAATGGAGAAGATGAATGAAGTATGGAGAATAACAAACGATCATACTACACGGGAAAGGGAAGATAATTGGCACTTGATATCGAGGAAACCGAGGAAACACAAACAAGGACACAGGACCCAAGCACTCCACAACAGGAAGACGGCCATACAACCTGGGAAGGCAGCCTGGGTCAAGGAGGGATTAACGGTAATGATAGCAGGGGCAAGGCAGAGAAAGGATTTGAAAGGGAAAGTAGGCCAGGAGGCGTGAGGCACCAAGAAGGACAAGTCAGCCTACGCCCACTTAACGCTCCGCCTCCAAACTGCCCCTACCCTCTGACTGGCTTCTGTATCAAGCACCACG
>NC_087157.1:19353327-19370827 GCF_035594125.1 Scylla paramamosain | reverse complement strand
TCTCTCTCTCTCTCTCTCTCTCTCTCTCTCTCTGTCTCTCTCTCTCTCTAAGTATGCATCACCCATTTTTAGCACTTAATTTCATTTTTTTTTCCTTTCAATCTGCTACACATTTTCCCACTTTAGTGCTTTATTTCCTCATATTTTCCTTGTTCATTACCGCATTTTTTTTTTTTCCAAGTTAAAGCATGCTATTTTCTTTCCTCACTTTCCTTTAAGCATGATGTCATTCTCCGAGTAACTTCAGGCACCTACTAATATTAGATTACATTCTCTTCCTAATGTCACTTGTTCACTACGGCTTATGTCTTTCAATGTTTTCTTTTTTTCACTTCTTTCTGTTATTTTCAGGCTTTTTTTCTTTTTTGTTTGGTGCTATGACTGTCAATGTGTGTGTGTGTGTGTGTGTGTGTGTGTGTGTGTGTGTGTGTGTGTGTGTGTGTGTGTGTGTGTGTGTGTGTGTGTGTGTGTGTGTCAGCATGTATATACATTTACTTGTCTATACGTTTGAAGCTTTTTTTTTTCATTGTTTTTTACTTTAAACTTTCTTTTTCATTCTCTCCGATTTTATGTTTGTGTTCTCTCTCTCTCTCTCTCTCTCTCTCTCTCTCTCTCTCTCTCTCTCTCTCTCTCTCTCTCTCTCTCCAATACATTCTTACTTTTAAAACTCTTCGTCAGCCTTCGGGAATCCTAAAACTGCAACAAACTGCCAGCAACACACTCAGTCCCTGTGCTTCCCTGAGCAGTAAAGGGCGGACGTTGTCATCTCCCGGCGTTACTCCTTCGAGACGCACAGGACAATATGTAAGTTCGTGTAGCGTCTTCATATTGACCGAAGAGATGAAGAATGTATGTCAGTACGTATATCAGTATATCTTTGACCTTCTGTCTGTCTTGTGTGGGTGGGTGCGTGATTGGTTGGGAGTCTCTGTCCCCAGCTTATGTGCAATTTTGTGTATTGTAATATATCTGTTTGTCTGTCCGTTTGTCTATTATTTCACACACAAACACACACACACACACACACACACACACACACACACAATATCTCAACATTTGCTTTTTCCAAATGTCGCAAGAAAGAAAAAAGAAAGAGGAAGAATAATGTGCACGATATATATGCATGTGTATTGTGTTGCAAGACATCCAATCTCTCTCTCTCTCTCTCTCTCTCTCTCTCTCTCTCTCTCTCTCTCTCTCTCTCTCTCTCTCTCTCTCTCTCTCTCTCTCTCTCTCTCTCTCCATGGTTTCAACACAATTCCAGTGATCCAGACAACAATATATAAAATTTAAAATATGCATTTTTAATTTCTAGTAAGGTAATTCATAGAGTAGCAGGAGAATTGTGAGTATTTTTGGCGACAGGAAAGTGTGTGTGTGTGTGTGTGTGTGTGTGTGTGTGTGTGTGTGTGTGTGTGTGTGTGTGTGTGTGTGTGTGTGTGTGTGTGTGTGTGTGTGTGGGCGCCTCTGTCTGCAACTTGATTCACAGGAGGAATCATTTTTTTTATGTGTCTCTTTTTGTTTTATAATGTTTTGCTTTCCTTTGTTTCTCTAGGTTTATATGTAAAATCTCTCTTTTTTATCCATTGCTCGTGTGTAAGTTACCAAACATAAACATACAAATATTTTCGTTATGCGAAATTCAGTCTGTCTGCCTCAAAGTTTCTGATATTTGTCTATTTGTAATGATTCTATATATGAATGTTTGTTTACTATTTCATTTGGCATATGCACCCATCAGTCAGTGTGTCTCTGTGTCTTTGTCTGTCCTGCTTTCTGAATGTCTGATGTGCCGGCTGACTCTCTAATGTCATTTCCTTCTAACATAGTACATACCTTTATTTATCTTAGTTTGTTTACCATGATTTACAGTTGCATTTCTATGTGTTCTGTCCATCAATATACAGCTAATTTCTCTCTTTATCTGATTCATCGCCTACACTTCCACTTTCTTCTTATTTGTTTATGTATATTGCTCTTCAACCATCCTGTGTTTCTTCAGTTACCTACCCATTCGTCGATGTTTTATCTGTATATCTCTCCCTATCTAATACTTCCACCTTCTTATCAATCAACGGGAATTTATTAACATATTTTACCACCACTGTACTATTATCCCTGTCTATCTTTCTGTCTGTCTATTTATCTAATCTATTTTCTACTTACTGAACTGTCTATCTTCCCATCTATATATATTTATATCTACTTATATACCTATTCATTTATTCATGTATCTATCAATCTATCTATCCATCTATCTGTCCATCTATATATCAATCTATTTATCAGCCAGTCAATCTATTTTACCATTTACCCATCCAGCCATCTATCTGTAAATCTACCTGTTCAACCAGATACCTATTCATTAATCAATTCGTCAGACCAATAACACATTTCTCTATCTGCGCCTGAACATACTCACCGACCCATCTCCCCGCTCACCGCCACTGTACCGAGATAATGCACCCTCAATACACTCCTATACTCGGCGGCGGCTAGGCAACGCTATTTTGACATGTTCCACTAAGCATCCCTGCTTATAAGGGGAGACAAGGCCCTGCTAATGCTACGGGACTGGAGGAGGAGGGGGAAGAAGAGGAGGGGCATCTGTTGCAAGCATTATGTCGGCGAAAGGAAGGATGGAACGTAAGGGAGAGAGGATGAAGGATGGTGGAGCGAGAGAAGAGAAGAGAGGAATTCTTGAAAATGGGAGAAGTTGAGAGTGAAGTGTGGTGGCAGTGGTGGTAGTAGTAGTAGTAGTAGTAGTAGTAGTAGTAGTAGTAGTAGTAGTAGTAGTAGTAGTAGTAGTAGTAGTAGTGGTGGTGGTTGTGGTGGTATAGTTCGTAATTTTTCTGTTCCTCCTTTTTAGGGTGAATTGTAGATTTTTTTCACTCTACTAAAAATTGTATTTTTTTTTTTTGTCTTTTGCACAAAATAGAAAAAAAAATCAACATTTCCGAAAAGACGGTATTCAAAAGGAAGTAAGCTTCTTCACTTGTCTTATTCATTATGACGTAACATTCTGAGGTAATTTGTGCGTCCAAAGGCACAGACAAAGGGGTGTTTGAAGTGGATGTTTTTACTAATGCTGTTATTACCCTCCTCCTCCTCCTCCTCCTCCTCCTTTTTTTGCATAGGAATAATAATAGAATTTCACTTCATTCTTTCCAATCAAAACGCAGCCAGTTTTCCCCACACAACACGATGGTTTTCCCACGCCAGCACAAGCACGAGGGCGTGTCGGTTTGGCAGTCATACACTGCTCTAGCTAAAGGGTAGTTAATCTAAATTAATTCCAAAGCGATATGTAAAGACCTGAGGGAGTGTTTGTTTTGGTTATCCTATGTAATCACATGTTGTAATCCTCATTTTCTTCGTCCGCATTCTCCTGTTATTGATCAACTTTGTGATTTTAAGTACTAGAGGTCAAAGTTGCAGGCGATAACCTGTGAATCCAGCCCTAAAGGGAAAGGTACACAAACACAGTGACCGAAGCTGTGGCCTGATTGACTGCCGCCTCCCTGGAAAGCACAACGCAAGGATGCTGCACCACCCCTCAACAACCAAACTGTGCCTTCACCTGCGCTACGCACACACCACATCACACAACTATCATGCAGTTACACTCTCCCTCACAAACAAAAGTAGACAGACCACAACTCTTTCCCTCACTATTCTCTCCAGTTTTATGTGGTTTTTCTATACCACGTGGTATCAATTCCTGAATCTTGTCAGCTTCTGCTGGAGAGATTGGTGGGGAGGAACCTTCTGTACTATCCTGTATCTCCCAATAATAGTTAATGTAGAATAATTATCCAAACAGCCTCGTCAGTAACTCAAGGTTTGGTCTTCCGTTGCATTCCTTTGTATTCCTTTGTGTTCTTTCCTCCTCCTCCTCCTCCTCCTCCTCCTCCTCCTCCTCCTCCTCCTCCTCCTCCTCCTCCTCCTCCTGCCTGCTGCTGGATGTGATGGCTCATGAATAACATGTGAATATGTTCTTAAACCACTCAGTGAAATCATAATTCGAGCTGAGAGAGAGAGAGAGAGAGAGAGAGAGAGAGAGAGAGAGAGAGAGAGAGAGAGAGAGAGAGAGAGAGAGAGAGAGAGAGAGAGAGAGAGAGAGAGAGAGAGAGAGAGAGAGAGAGAGATTCATGGCAAAAAGTAAATTCTTTCATACAAATGCACCACATTAAGCGCCTCCAGCGTAAGACTGTATAATTATCAGGCAGGAAGCGCGGCAGTAAACACGTCAAGTCTATGGAGAAGGCAGGGCGTGTTTCACTTGCTGGTCTTGCCTCTCACTTTTTCAATATACGTTTTCTTTTTTTGCTTTTCTTTTTTTTCCTTGCATGGATTGACAAGGTGTGGAATAATTGTAAGAAAATACAAATTATACAAAAACTGAATTGGTGTCACTCCAGATAATAATCCTGCTCTTTACTACAACAACAACGACAACAACAAAAACAAGAACAACAACAACAACTACTACTACTACTACTTCTACTGGTAGTGGTAGTAGTAGTAGTAGTAGTAGTAGTAGTAGTAGTAGTAGTAGTAGTAGTAGTAGTAGTAGTAGTAGTAGGAGGTGAAGGAGTGGATACATGAGGTGGAAGTCCTGTCTGACATGGCCAGGACTGAGCCTCATGCAGCCTACTCTGCCTACACCCACGGCTTGCAGCATCGATGGAGATTCGCCATGCGCACCATCCCAGGCATCAGCCCTCTCCTTGCACCACTGGAGGTCTCGATAAGGAACATCTTCCTCCCAGCGTTACTGAGATACCACACCATCGGAGATGGGGAAAGGGCGCTGCTCGAACTTACACCAAGACTGGGCGGGATGGGAATCACCTCCCCTGAGAAGTTGGCGACTGTGGAGAACCTCAACTCCCTCAAGCTCACCAGGTCCCTCACAGAGAAGATCATTGCTCAGGACGCACATGGTGAAATAGCCCAAAGTGCAGTCACTGAGCAAGGACGAATTATATCTAGAGATAGGCAACAACATCAACGAAACTGTCTCGAAGACCTGATAAACATCCTGCCTGCAACCACAGTGAGAAAAATCCTCACTGCACAGGAAACGGGAGCCTCTAACTGGCTAACGTCACTGCCCATCAGAGCGAAGGGCTTCAGCCTCAACAAACAAGAATTTGTCGACGCCATTGCTCTGAGGTACGGCTGGCCGATGGAAGGACTCCCCAGTACTTGTGTGTGTGGCTCCCCCAATGACGTCAACCATACCATGACGTGCAAAAAGGGGGGATTCGTATGTATCAGGCACGATGAGGTGAGAGATCTGACCGCCAGCATGCTCAGGGAGGTGTGCCACGATGTCTCCACTGAACCGACCCTCCTGCCGCTAGACGGCGAGCACCTGCGCTACAGAACAGCCAACACCACCAACGAGGCTCGAGTCGACGTCAGTGCACGAGGGTTCTGGACAAGGGGACAGAAAGCATACGTGGACATACGGATCTTTGACCCGATGGCCGCCTGTCACCACGAACTCTCCCTGGAGGCCGCCCACCGCAAGAATGAGCAGGAGAAGATCCGAGCGTATGGGGAGAGAATCCAACACGTTGACCAGGGCAGCTTCACACCTCTGGTCTTCACCACATCTGGCGGGATGGGCTCCAAGGCTCAGTGCTTCTACTCAAGACTAGCCGACCTAATGGCAGAAAAGAAGCACCAGCCAAGGAGCCATGTCGTCGCATGGATGAGGTGCCGTCTCTCATTCTCCCTCCTCAGATCTGCCCTCCTGTGTCTCAGGGGGACAAGGCATTCCACTCCCATACCTGCAGAATTAGGAGGCCTCGACTGCGAGGCTACAGTGGTGGAGAGTGGCATAAGAGTAGATAGAGTAGAGGTAGAGTGAATTTATAGTTAACAACTAATGTTTATATTATAGAGTATTAGATATGGTTGGATGCCACAGTCATTAGCGTGAGCTGGGGCTAATGACCTCCAAGTAATGGAGCCCCTAATTGACACATCAATAAACATGGGGTGGAGGTAGTAGTAGTAGTAGTACTACTACTACTACTACTACTATTGCTACTACTAGGAAAGTAAAGTAATGTCACTCACTTGAACAATGGCTGCCAATAGCTATCTACCATTTCATTCCATCAGTAATAACGAGTTGGAAAGACTAAATAGCAGTGACACAGTGTATAGGAACTATTTGTGTATTAATGGGCTAGACCAGATTTTATTTAATCCGCTCAACCTAGAACAAGAGATTAATTGTACTATCAACGATGCCTTGATTTTTAATATAGATAACATTACTCAGAAATTTTCAAAATACATTTACTTAGATGATCTGAAAACAAAACTGAAAGAAACTGATGTATTTTCTGTATTAAGTATGAATATAAGAAGCTTAGCAAGTAATCTTCAAATATTAACTGATCAGTGTTTGCCTGAGGAAAACAGTGTTGATATTATGGGATTCTCAGAGACCAGGCTTGACAGTAATATAGAAAACTTATATCAGTTAAAAGGATACAACATGTTTACAATGAACAGGAGACAGGAAAGGAGGAGGTGTGTGTATATATGTTTCTAGTATACACAAGTCTTGTATTATAAAGGAGTGTTGTTTAATGGAACAGTTCTTAGAGTGTGTATGTGTGGAAGTGAGTAGAGGTAAGAACACCAATTTGTTTGCATCTGTTTATAGGCCACCAAAGGGGAATTTGCAGGATTTTTTCAATGCATTAAAGAAAAATTTTTGATATTGCAGCGACAAAAAGATACAGTGAAACTTATTTTCTCGGAGACTGGAATTTAGATCTACTAAAAACAAATGAACCTGGAGTGCGAGAATTTATGAATTTGATGTATTCACATGGTTGTTTTCCATTGACAACAAAACCTACAAGAGTAACTGATAATTGCACTTCACTAATAGACCATATTTGGACCTCTCATTTTGGAAACAACATAAATAATTACATAATTTATACTGATGTATCAGATCATTTTGCAGTTTATTCACAGTTTAAGAATATATTAAAAAATGCTGATGTATTCGTAGAAGAAAAGAATTTTTTCAGACAGGAATATAAGTTTATTTACTGAACAAGTAGCAAATGAAAACTGGTTCGAAATATCAAATACAAATGATGCAAACGATGCATTTGAGAAATTTTATGCGTTATATAGACATAAATTTTATTCTTGTTTTCCAGTAAAGAATGTTAAAGTCGTTGATAAACACAGCAGAAATCCTTACATTACTACTGCATTAAGAAATAGCATAAAGGAGAAACACAGACTCGAAAGACTTGCATCAAAATGGCCAATGACATATGGGCCAAGATATAAAAGCTATAGAAACCAGCTAGTAACCTTGCTGCGTGTTGCAAAAAACAAATACTATCAGGATAAACTTAAGAACCAACAAGGAAACAGTAAATCGATATGGAACACATTAAATAGTCTATTGGGAAGAAATAACAATAAAAGTACAATTGAAATTAAATTGAAAAATAATAATGATTACACTGCTAATGTTTTTAATGATCACTTTCTGAAAAAGACAGAATCCTCACAACAACAAACAGCTACACCACAAAATTCCCACCGTCAGTTTCTCAACAATCCTGCAAACATTTCACTTTACTTGTGCCCTGTTACTAGAGAAGAAATAAATATGTATTTAAGCAATCTAAAAACAAACACTGCTCCAGGATATGATGAAATTCCACCTAGACTGCTAAAGATTACAGCACAGTACATTGATATACCTCTGACCCACATTATTAATCTCTGTTTTCAGCAAGGTTGTTTTCCCGACAAACTTAAAATAGCTAAAGTGATTCCAATATTTAAGTCGGGTGATGTTGACGATGAAAATAATTATAGACCAATATCTATATTACCATCTATTAGCAAGATATTTGAAAAAGCTATTGTTCAAAGATTAAGGAGGTTCCTGGAAGATTTTGATCTAATATCAAATAATCAGTTCGGTTTTCGTAATAACATGTCAACTGAAAAAGCCATAATGCAATTTACAAGTAAAATTTACAGTAATTTGGAAAGGAAACGTTATGTAGCAGGCATATTCTTAGACCTTTCGAAAGCCTTTGATACACTGAATCATGCAATTTTACTTGATAAGCTCTACAATAGTGGAGTAAGAGGAACACCATTAAAATTATTAGAAAGTTATCTAACTAATAGGAAACAATCAGTATACTGTAATAAAAAATCATCACAACTAAAAGTTATTCACACAGGAGTTCCTCAAGGGTCAATACTGGGCCCATTGCTCTTTTTGACATATATAAATGATATCTCTAATGCCTCTGAAAAATTTAATTATGTATTATTTGCTGATGATACAAATCTTCTTTTACATGATGATAACTTAAATAATTTGCATACTGCCTTGAATACTGAATTAGAGAAAATTAGTAAATGGGTATCTGCTAACAAATTAAAGGTAAATGTTACAAAAACAAATTATATATTATTTCAAAATCGATCTGTGGAACATAGAATGAGGACAGTTTATATGGAAGGATGTGAATTGAAAAGGGTTTCATGTACAAAATTTTTAGGGGTTTTAATTGATGAGAATTTAAACTGGAAAAACCATATACAATCACTCTGTTTTAAATTGTCAAAAATTTGTGGGGTATTGTACAAAATTCGTCGTAACCTAACAATTGATGCCTTGAAAAATCTATATTACTCACTATGTTATCCTCATTTTATATATTGTTTATCATTATGGGGTTGTACATGGCCTTCAGTTGTAAAAGAAATTATTGTAATGCAGAAAAAGATTTTAAGAACCATTACATTCAAAAGAAAACATGATTCCACACAGTTTTTGTTCACTGAATTGAAATTACTGAAATTTGATTACCTATTGCAATACTTTTGTCTTTTATCTGTTTATAATGACTTAAATGAAATTAGGAGTACCAGGAAATTGTTTAGATATATTCATCATAGCCAAGGAACTAGAGGAAATAATATCAACTTGATTTGTCCGCAACATAGAACAACATTGTATAAATTTTCAATACATTGCTTTGGACCTACGTGTTGGAACGCTTTACCTGATGATTTGAAGACTATAACTAATTTCAATATATTCAAAAGTAAACTTAAAAAACATTTTCATAAATTGCAAAGTCTATCAATTAATGCACAATAATGTCAAATGCAGTTCTTTTTTTTTATGGAAAGGTGTGATTATTAATGTCATGATTGTCTGTAGGATGTAAGTTTTTGTCTTAAATTGTTTGTAATATAATTATTAATCTTAATTTATTACCTATTGCCGTCATGGAAACATGTATTACTGTAATTAATCTATGTCATGTCTGCTTAAGAGCTTAGCTCAGCAGACTAATGCCTCAACAATACCTGTACATAACTGTTCATTGTATATACTGGTGATATGGCAATAAACTAAACTAAACTAAAAAAAAACTAAAAAAACTTCTGTTATTAACATTCATCTATTAAGACTCAGGAAAGATTTGTCTTTCTCCAACTCTCTGTGCTTCTTAAAAACATGGAGCTGCATTTGGAAAAAAAAAATTAAAATAGCTGAACACAAAAATCATTTAGATGCAAAAGATATCGGACGGTTCAACTTGAGTAAACTGGAGTAAACAATGCAATACATGTTTAATTTAGAGTTAGTATAAAATGGTATTCTTACATTTGCATATAGCCATTATTTATACTCACGCTCTCATATCTTCTTGGCGAATGGCAAACAGAGGAACAAAAAAAATTTTTTTCAGTTGCCGCTTCCATACATACAGACAAAAAAAAAAATAAATAAAAAAAATAAAAGTCAATAAAATAACTAAATATGTTTCTGGAAGTGCCTCAATACTCTTAAAACAACTAGTCACAGGAAGGGGAAAAAACAGAAACAGGCAGAGAATCCCAGAGTTTACCAATGAAAGGGATGAAAGAATGAAGATATTGCTTGACTCCTGGACTATTGAAAGGGAACTTAAAGACTTCTATCACGTCCCCTCTTAACCTACGTCTCTCTAAAGAATGTAAATTTAATGACTTCAATCTCGCCTCGTAAGGAATACTCCTCATCCCCTGTATCCTTTTTGCTATTCTCCTCTGTACTGATTCTAAAACACCTATATCTTTCCTGTAATGTGGAGACCAGAATTGCACAACATAGTCTAGATGAGGTCTGACCAGCGCCAAGAATATCATTAATATTACTTCCGGCCTTCTACTTTTAACACTCCTAAAAATTAATCCTAGTACCCTATTTAGTCTGTTTCTAGCCTCTATGCATTGTTTTCCTAGACGGAGTTCACAGCTAACTATAACTCCTAAATGTTTCTCGTACCCTGTAACTACCAGAGATTGTTCGTTTAATGTGTACCTACTGTGTGGGTTTCCTCTACCTACGCTAAGTACTTTACATTTATTGATATTAAATTGCATTTGCCATATGTCCGTCCATTCATTCATCCTAAATCTGCCTGCAAGGCGAAGGCACCCGTTTCTGATCTAATTAATCTATCTTTGTGTCATCCGCAAATTTACTAACATCACTACTAATTCCACTAACCAAGGCATTGATATATATTAGAAATAACAATGTCCCTAATACTGATCCCTATGGCACCCCACTGATTACATGACCTCACTCGGATTTCGAGCCGTTTATTACAACTCTTTCTCGCCTGTCGCTAAGCCATGACCCTATCCAGCCTAACACCTTCCCATCTATCCCGTGTGCCCTAACCTTTCTCAGGAGCCTTTCATGGGGTACCTTGTCAAATGCTTTACTAAAGTCCAGATACAAGATATCATAACTATCACCATTATCTACTGCCTCGTACACTTTACTGTAAAAACTTAACAAGTTTGTCATGCAAGACTTCCCCTTCGTGAAGCCATGCTGTGATTGATTTATCAAGTTATGTTTGTCTAAATGTTCCCTAATGTTCCTCGCTCTTATTAACTCTAATATTTTACCTATAACTGAATTTAAGCTGACAGATCTATAGTTAGATGCTAAAGTTTTATCTCCTTTCTTAAAGATGGGTACTACATTAGCCTGCTTCCACATTACTGGTACCTCACCTGACTCAAGTGATTTCCTAAAGACAGAGACTAACAGCTCACTAATAACCTCTTTGCATTCCTTAAGTACTCTGGGATATATTTCATCTGGTCCTGGTGTCTTGAACTTTTTTTAGCCTATCTATCTCCTGTTCCACTATCTCTCTACTTATGGAAATATCTGTCAGCTTCTCATTCTCATCTGCTCTAAACATCTGTTCACTATCTGGCATATCCTGCATGTTTTCCTGGGTGAAGACAGATGAAAAATACTCATTCAGAATTTTACTAATCTCCTTCCCAGAACTTACCAGTTCCCCATCTGCTGCCTTTAATGGACCTATAGTATCCTTATTCTTCGTCCTCTATTCCTGATAAAATCCCTTGGGATCCGTCTTCACATGGCTGGCTACACTTAATTCATAATTGCCCTTAGCTTTCCTCGTTAACTTCATGACTGTTCTAACTAATTCATTATATTGTGACCTTAAAACTTCTTCACCTGCCCTTAATGTCTTATATATACTTCTCTTCCACCCTATATAATGTTTTAATCTAGCAGTCATCCATTTAGGATAATTTTTCTGTGATCTTATTGCCCTATACGGGATATACTCGTATGCTAACTGACCTGTATGAACTTTATCTACGAAATATTTATACAATTCATCTACATTTACTTCACCTAATTCCCTCATCTCGGCCCCTACCATCCTCTCTACTCCCTCATCTACTCGCCTCGACCTCACCTCTCTCATTTCAGCATGACCTGACATTCCACCATACTCACACCCATATACCCCTCCCTCTCTCCTCCGCCCCTTCGGAACACATCTTACCTCCTCTTGTCCTACACCCTCACACCTCACCTCACCTCTCACATCTTGCCTTATCTCTCTCAACTCCGTCCCGGACCTGACCTCACCCTGCATCCGTTGCCAGTCAACTCCTTGGAGGTACCTTTTTAATTCCTCAAATTCTGCTCTCCTAAAGTCAAGTATTTTACTAGTGTTTTTGCTTCTAAAAGTTTCTTCCCATTTTAAATTGTACCTAATTTCCCTATGGTCAATGTTACCTAGCTGTCCTTCAACCTCTACCTACGTGACTGCTTCCTCCCTGTTAGTAAGAATTAAATCTAGAATATTATTCCCCCTTGTGGGATCTACGACTACCTGTTTTAAAAAATTTTCCTGAATTACCTTAAAAAATTCTGCTTCCTTCTTACCCACCATCAGACTCCAGTCGATATTCCTAAAATTAAAATCTCCTACCACACATACCTGACTGTACCTGCCTGCTCTATTTATTACCTGCCACAGTGAGGTGTTAATTTCCTTTGTACTGGTCGGTGATCTGTACACTACTCCCACTACTGTACATTGCTGTACTACTACTGCTTTCCTATATGTTTTAGATCTACTGTTAATACAACACTGTAATGTGTCCCTAACGTATAACGCGACGCCTCCTCCTCTCCTGTTTTCCCTATCTTTATAGAACAATATATAACCATCTATCTTGACCTCTGGATTAAATACTTTTCCTCACATATCTAACCAAGTTTCAGTTAAAGCAATGATATCAAATTTCTCTACACACACTATTCTTCTAAGCAAGTCTATTTTATTAAAAATACTGCTACATTTTGTGTGGTAAATACTTCAGCTATTTCTCACCTTCCCTGAGCTAGCTACCTTTCTAGATTTAACTAATTTCTCCTATGTTTACTCCTCACAACACCTTCTTCCCACAACTCTTTCCCGTATATGAAGTGAGTTATGGCAAATAATTGGCGCATTTTGTGCGCTCGAGCTCGATCTGTAGTGATGAGGCGATAGTTGTGCGAGTTGCGAGGCAGAAACCTTCGCCCACATGCCGATAAATCGAAATATGCAAAATACAGCAAAAAAAGGTGAGTCTGACGAAGAAATTAAATAAAATAACAAAGATACGCCTTCAAAAGTTACCAAGAAGTGTTTCCGAAAATGAAATCGAAACTTTTATATACGATGGACATCAAAAGGTGCTCCTGGCCAAATCATCGTTGTGCCCTCCAGGGCCAGGCGGGAGCGGTGGGGTGTACAGATGTGCGGTAACAAAAATAGAGCCCCCTCGCTCCGCTACGGGAATGATCCCTCCAAAGATATTAAATACGTTACTAAATGATTAAGAAAATCATAAATTATCTTTCATTCGCTGACAAGGAAAATAAAAACGTGAGGAAAACTAATATTTTCAGAAATCTACAACGACGAGCCTCTAAAAAAAGGGAGACAAATAGTGTGGGCCGGCTCTAGTCATCAAGGCCCACGTCACCTTGACTTTTCAAGGCGACAATCAACACACACAGAGACAAATAAGAACACTTCACAGAACTATACAAGCTTTCCTCTCTTTGATTTTACTTGAATAAAGCTGCAACAAAGGTTATGACGCTAAAAAGTTACCTTAGGTTAGGTCACAAATATCATGGTGGTAACGCTTCCCGGGAAATCAGAGTTAAAAATAATATCAATACCAATTGAACAAAGAAAATATAAATATCTTTTCTCCATAGAAGGAGAGTTTTTTTTTTTTTTTACGTGGAAACCAAATTCACACTAAATGAAATGTGTTACAGTAATACTTTAATACTTTCCAAGGACACTTTATCATAACGTGCAAAATATTATTAATCTACATAACGGTAAAACACACTAAAGGATAAATAGACATACAAACTAGAAGATCTGATATTTGTTACCTAAAAAAGACCTCAAGTGAGGTCGTACATACGTACATACAAAAAAAAAATATATATACTCGTATATATATATATACATATATATATATATATATATATATATATATATATATATATATATATATATATATATATATATATATATATATATATATATATATATATAATATATATATATATATATATATATATATAAAACGAACGCAAAAATGACAGCTAATTGTTAGGTTTCAATTGAATCTCTAAGTAAATATTTATACCAAAAAGATGACACCATTATAGAAAACATATGATTTCGTATCCTTCTTTTCTCTATGCATACATTAAAATAAGCACACGAAGACTGGAATACAAAAATTATAGTTTTGAAAAAGATTCTCGGTTAATCCTCAAAGGACTTTTTTCCCTGTAAGATGTTGCAATGAACATTATAGACTAAATTTACATTCTGTCTTCTTTCACATATATACCCTAGGAAGGCAGAAACATGGGAGACAAAAACAACGCATTGGAAAAAGGTTTAAACTAATCCTTCAATGGATAACACTACTGACACGATACCATGGAAGCACATCCTTTCTTTCCTTCACAGATTCGTGGGAAGCTGACAGGAGAAAGGCAGGCAACAGGTTTCCGTTGAAATGAAAAAAAAAAATCCAAAATAGAGGGATCATGATGTAATGAAGCAGGTACTCACTTTCCTCCTGCATGTGTTGGGAGTGTTCACCGCGGCACCACCTGCCATCCTTTCCTGAAAATATCAAAACATCCACATAAAAAAGTGATGCAGCTTCACTATTCTAAAAAGAGCTAAAAATGAAGCATCATAAACAGAACCACCAGAAATCATTTACTGCATGAGTTAACAACATACACATGAACAAAAGAGGAAAGAATAAATACTGAACAAAAACACGAAATGTCATAAATAAAACGTGTCAAATTCCTCCAAGCAAGAACACATGGATACATGGAAAACAACACTGAAAACAGAACACACTTCAAACGCTGAGAATGTTAAATATGCACAACAGCTGCAACAAAATAAAACGAACAAACGACCATTACATATATAACAAGATCAAATAAGAAAATAAAAAGAAGCAAAAATAATAAATGTAAAGCTTGCCAACATTCAGCGTTGTCTAGAATATGAAGGTGGTAGTTAAGTGAGACTGAAGAGGAGGAGCACAAGTCATGCTGCGATTGATGCATGAAGGCAATCAAGGGAGAGGGTCGCACAGAGGAGGCGGGACGCAAGGCGCCTTCAGGCCAGTCACTGCTGGTGTCCCTCGCCTCCCCTTCCTGCCTCGCTGCGAGGTCAAGGGGCCACTACCACCGCTGCCTCAACACTTACACTACCTTTGCGTCTCAACACTGAAATGCTTCAATGAATGGGAATGAACGGGAAAGTAATGGTCACTTAGAATTGCTTATAACAAGTACATGTTACTAAGTGTTTTAAATCAATCTGTCTGTCTGCGTCTGTCTGTTTATCTCTGCCTCACATGTTCACTATAATGCTCTGTAAGAATGAGCATCCCAATCTCTGTTGCTTTGTTGCAGCGCATCTATTTGTATTAATGTTGTGTGTGTGTGTGTGTGTGTGTGTGTGTGTGTGTGTGTGTGTGTGTGTGTGTGTGTGTGTGTGTGTGTGTGTGTGTGTGTGTGTGTGTGTGTGTGTGTGTGTGTGTGGTGTAACATTACGAGTGGAACAATATTTACGAGTATGGGTCAGTAGGTCTGTCTTCTGGTATATTTAGTAGTTTTAGGAAATCAATGACAACTACGTATTGTGCACGAAAAATGGCATACCGTAAATACGAGGCCATGAGAGAAAAATATAGTTAGGTCACTATGTTTGCATTTTCTTCGCTTACAGTAATTCTTATCACGAAAGAATATACGAGTAACGGAAGAGGCATACGTTTATATTGTGCAAACATTATGCTGTATTAATATCCCACTGACTAATTCAGTTAGACTTTTGGTTAAGTACTCACTGCAGGGCACGATAAACTATTTATTAAAGTATTTTACAAAAAAATTGTGCAAATATATTCATTGGAATGAAATATTCCAGTTTCTGCCGCTATTTAAAACTACTTAGTCCATGTCTGTGCCTGCCCGCACATCCATCTGTCCCTCTGTCTATTTGTCTGTCTGTCTGTCTGCTTCCTTGCCTTCTATTTTTGCCTGCCTGCCTGTCTGCCTGCTTCTTTGCCTGCCTATCCTCTTCAAGTTAGCCTGACTATTTCCCTGTCACCCTGTCTGTCTGCCTGCTTTCTTTCTTTCTTTTTTGTATGTCCATCCACCTCTTTCCCCGCCCGTTAGTCTGTCTACCTCCCTGCTTGCTTGCTTGCTTGCTTGCTTGCTTGCTTGCCTCCCTGCCTGTCTGTTTGACCGTCTGCCTTCCTGCCTATCTGCCCCCTCTCTCTCTCTCTCTCTCTCTCTCTCTCTCTCCTCTCTCTCTCTCTCTCTCTCTCTCTCTCTCTCTCTCTCTCTCTCTCTCTCTCTCTCTCTCTCTCTCTGATGATTATCTAAGCAAGTCAAAACATTATTTAAACCACTACTACGAAATACCAAGGTACTTGAAGGCTTGTCTGTAAGTGGTATCAGTGTGAACAGGTTACATCACGCTCCTATACAATCATGATTTACGCAGCACACCCTCCATAGTAGGTTGGCAGGCACTTCCCACATGTTAAGGAGTCCTTCTTCATTTCGCTCTCTAATTTAAACTTCTTTATACAAATGAAATTAAACTTCGGGATTTAAATGGTCACTTTCTTTCTTATCGCATAAACAAAAATGTGCTGGACAAATATAACGAAAATATTTATATTAAAAAAAAACAATAATAATATTCGAGCCACACTCCACAGTAACGAAAGCTTTCATAGATATAGGAACACATTGCAAAGATTGCACTGAAATATTATTTATCACAGTACAACTACCATTCCTAATTCCCGGGAGCAGACTCATGCAGGATAGAAAAAGATGAAACACCAACAAATACTGGTAGAGAGTCATGAGAACATGGCAATTCATCAACGAACTCCCGAAAGAGAGAGAGAGAGGGAGAGAGAGAGAGAGAGAGAGAATATACATATATATATATATATATATATATATATATATATATATATATATATATATATATATATATATATATATATATATATATATATATATAATATATATATATATATATATATATATATATATATATATATATATATATATATATATATATATATATATATATATATATATATTTATATATTTATATATTTATATATATATATATATATATATATATATATATATATATATATATATATATATATAATATATATATATATATATATATATATATATATATATATATATATATATATATATATATATATATTTATATATTTATATATATATATATATATATATATATATATATATATATATATATATATATATATATATATATGTATATATATATATATATATATATATTTATATATATTTTATATATATATATATATATATATATATATATATATATATATATATATATATATATATATATATATATACATATATATATATATATATATATATATATATATATATATATATATATATATATATATATATATATATATATATATATAT
>NC_087157.1:19348327-19350827 GCF_035594125.1 Scylla paramamosain | reverse complement strand
ACAAACACCTGTCTCACTCTCGGCCCTGCAGGAGCACCTCACACCGGCCAGTGTTCTTTTCAGTGTTAATTCACATCTCAGTCTCCTTTATGTATTGTTGTGCCGGCGCGGCAAGATCGCCTTGAGTGAGGCGCCACGCGCCAGACATTCCTTCCCCGGGCTGGTTTTCAACCTACGTCTGTCTTCACTTGTTAAATATAAATGTGTAGCAAGAAAGACAATTACCGTACTTTCCTTCGGTATTTAAAACTATTAATGTCTTTATACATTTGGCATCCTTTTAATCCATGCTTCCATTTTTGGCATTATTTTGGTTTCCTGCTGTAGTTTGTACGTTCATTATAAGAGTGAAATATACTCTCAAGTGTGAAAAATTGCGATATCTCTAAACACAGCCCATCACAGGTCAAACTTAGCCTGGTGCCACAGAAAGTTTGATAAAAACTAGCAAATAATAATTTTTCTTTACTATTCAATGTTTTCTGGAAAACAAAGGCAATTCCTGGAGTATGAGGAATCCTCTGTTCTCTTTCTTCGTCCCGGTGGAGGAAACACAAAGACGCTTTCCACTCTCATTCTAGATTTACACTCTTCACTCACCTACCACCACCACCATAAATAAAATAGAAAAAATACACATAAATCTCTTGAACACGTGATGCCAGACCTTTAGAAGATTAGATATATTTCTGGATAGTTGGGATGAGTGGACACAGGTTTGCAAGTCTTATACAAGAACTGCCGCCTTTGGACGGAGTAATAAGACAGTCTTCTGCGGAAGAAAAAAGGAGGAGAAATAGGAGGAAGAATACAGCAACATTCCTCGCATGCATAGTTGAAGTTGAAGTGTGGATGTCTGAAGCAAGCATGCCTTGCCTGGCACTTTCACAATCAGTCCCCTGTTATTGGCGTACTTTCCTTTCATGAACCCCTGGAACTTTTTTTCCCTCTCATCTCAAGGCGTCGCTAAACACAACCCATCACAGGGTCGAACTTAGCCTGGTGCCACAGAAAGTTTGACCAGTCGTAGTTTACATATATATGTTTCTTCCTCTCTGATGAGCGGTGACGCTGCTGTTTCTTCCTCCGATAACAGTGGTGGTAATTCTTTTTTCTTTGCCTCTTTTTCTTGTTTTTTACTTCCTCTGATTAAGCGGTAATGCTGCTGCTGCTGCTTCTTCTTCCTCTGATGGCGTTGCTTTCTGTTCTTGTTCTTCTAAGACAGTTTGGTGGTCTGAATTGGTTGGTAGATAGGGTATTTAGAGTGGGGATAGTAGGAGGTACTGGCACACTCACCTCCCTTGCTTCCCAGTCAAAATTCAAGTCAAAGGTTGGTGGGGGAAAGACTGGGAAGGGTAGGGAGGTGCTGCACACTCACCTCCCATGCTCCCCAGGTTACATTTGTAACATCAGTCAGGTTGGTTGTTTTTGGAGTTGCCGGGATCAGTCAGTCAGGCCCCGTCAGTCAACAGGGTAGTGCAGCTACGCACTCACCTTGCCAAGATCAGAGGGGTGGTGATGGTGGTGTGTACATTTGGAGTTGGTAGGATGAGTCACATTGGTGGTCAAAGTCAAACTGGGAGACTGGGAATTGTAGGGAGTGTGCTGCACACTCACCTCCCTGTGCTTCCCCAGGGGCGGTCAGGATGGTGGGTCTTTGGAGTTGCCAGGATGAGTCACGGGAAGTGCTAGCAACCCTGGCACCTTGCCAGGATCAGTTGCCAGGGTGGGGAGTACTGGTGGTGGTCGGTACAGTGTAGAGTTCCTAGGATAGGGTCAGATTGGGGATCAAAGTCAAACTAGAAGGCTGGGAAGGAGTAGGGAGGTGCTGCACACTCACCTCCCGTGCTTCCCAGGTAGATGAGTAGTCTTTGGAGTTGTCAGAGTCAGTCAGGTTGGTATTGTTTTATTTTTATTATTTATTGTAGGGTGCCAGACTCAGTCATTTTTATTGAGGGGAAGTAGGAGTTTTATTGTTTTTTACTTTATTTATTTTTGTTTTTTTATTTATTTTTTTTATTTTCATTTTGTATTTTGGGAAGGAGTAGGGGAAGGGTAGGGGAGGTGCTGCACACTCACCTCCCATGCTCCCCAGGTTGCATTTGTAACATTTGTCAGATTGGTTGCAGGGGTCAGTCAGTCAGGCCCACTCAGTCAAGGGAAGTGCTACGCACTCACCTTGCCAAGGTCAGAAGGGTGGTGGTGGTGGTCTGTACATCTGGAGTTGGTAGGATGAGTCACATTGGTAGAATTGAGAATGCAAACTGGGAGACTGGGAAGGGTAGGGAGGTGCTGCACACTCACCTCCCATGCTCCCCAGAGTCAGTCAGTTTGGTGGTCTGTTAGCAGATGCAAGTAAGATTTGTAGATCAGTCAGGTTGGTTGTTTTTATGGTTGCCAGGGTCAGTAAGGCAGGTGTTGGGGAGGTGCTACACGCACTCACCTAGCCAGGACAGAGGTAGGATGTAGGGATGTGGGATGGGGTCAGAGTGGGACACAG
>NC_087157.1:19342439-19348227 GCF_035594125.1 Scylla paramamosain | reverse complement strand
AAGACATTCAAAAGACACGTTTTTGGTAATGTTATTTCGTTTCACCTATACAGTGCTTTCCATTGATTTTTTACATTTTAGTATCTAACAATCTGAAAAAAACTCAAAATAAATGTTTTTGATGATGTTATTCTGTTTCTCCATATAAAGTGCTATTCACGCGTTTTATAGTTTTGGTACCTAAAAAGATACAAAGCACTCATAATACACGTTTTTCGTAATGTCTTTTTTGTTTTCTCTTATTGGGTACTTTGCATGCATTTCCTGTTTTGGTACCCCGCCCCCCCAAAAAAAAGTAGTTTCAGGAAATTTTTTCCTGTTTCTCCCTATTAAATAGAGATAACTTAATCACGCGTTTTAGCGTTTTGTTACCAAAGAATCTAAGAAACACTTAAAACACATCTTTCTTATAATATCGATTTATTTCTTATATAGGGTTGTTTGCATGCATTTTTGCGTTTTTGTACATAAGAAGCTCAAAAACACTAAAAGACACATTTCTGGTAATGCCGCTTTGTTTCATTTTATGGAATGCTTCGCATGGTTTATAACGTTGTGGTAATTAACAAGTTAAAAAAAAAAACACCTTTTTTGTAATGTTCTTCTTTTCAATATAGAGTGATATTCATGCGTTTTAGTGTTTTGGTACCTAAAAAAAAAAATAGTCATTATGCTCGTACTCTCATAATGTCTTTTCGTTTCTCCATATAGAGTGGTTTGCATACATTTTGGTGTTTTATTACGTAACGAGCTGAAACTCATCTATAACACACGTTTTTAGGAACATTTTTTCTGCTTCTTCAAATCACTCACTTGTTTTGTATGCATTTTGGCATTTTGTTACTTCATGAAGTGAAAAAAGAAAAAAAAAAAAAACACCCAAACCCCCGTTTTGGGTAATATTCTGTTTCTCCGTATATATATATATATATATATATATATATATATATATATATATATATATATATATATATATATATATATATATATATATATATATATATATATATATATATATATATATATATATGTTACAGTCAAACTGTGAAATCAGTCATTTCGTGAAATGACTGAAATTCTTAGTCATTACATGCATTGCCTGTGGAGGCCAGTCAGTTCACGAAATGACTGAAAATTATAGCCATTTCATGAAACGACTGAATTATTGTCATGCTTGTTACACTATATGGCTGTTTTGAATTAGACAAAATGTGAACTAGTGGTTTGACGATGTGAACTAGCGGTTTGACGTCCATTGACAGCCATGACGTCATTGACAGTGATACACCACCAATACTAATCAGTCAGTTCAGCTCAGCCACATTGAGAGCACACACTAAACACTCAGCTCCGAGTCTCTTTGCTGATTCCAGTTGAAGCCAGTTCCTTCACAAGATGTCTGAAAGCATAGAGTTAAAATTTCGTGAAGAATTATATTCTAGGTATGAGAAGTGTCGCAAATATCTCATTCCGAAAGAAGAATATTTCCAAATTATTGAGGACATTCGTACAACTAGTGAAAGGAAGAACACTAAGAGTCGCCATCAATACTACCTTCTGAGTAAATATGAAGTGCTACAGTGTGGTGATGTTGAGAAACTTATCAAGAAACGACAAACCCCAGATGAAACACCGGTGTACTATGTCTCCATTGAAGACACTTATGACATTGTTAAGAGGGCCCTTGTTGCAACTGGACACGGTGGTCGAGATAGAATGACTAAAGAACTCCAAGTGAAATACGCCAATATTCAGCGGGATACAGTTGAACTATTCAAATCGTTGTGTCAGGAATGCCAGAAAAAGAGAAAGCGACCAATGACAAAGGGAGTTGTGGTTAAACCTATTCTGAGTAGTGAATTTTCATCACGTGGGCAGGTAGATCTTATTGACATGCAGTCTATGTCGTGTAGAACTTACAAATGGATTATGGTTTACCAAGACCACTTAACAAAGTTTTGCGTTCTGCGTCCACTCAAATCAAAGCGTGCAGCTGAAGTAGCATTCCAACTAGCTGATATTTTTCTTCTCTTGGGGGCTCCTGTAGTTCTTCAATCAGACAATGGTTCTGAGTTTACTGCTCAGATCATTACTGAACTGTGTTCCATGTGGCCTGAATTATCCATCGTTCATGGTAAGCCAAGACACCCACAGAGTCAAGGCTCTGTGGAGAGAGCAAATGGTGACATAAAGGACATGCTTGTTGCTTGGATGGCTGACAATAACTCAACGGACTGGGCAACGGGCATAAAATTTGTTCAATTCTCCAAGAATTCTGCCTATCACGTAGGGATCAAGAGAAGTCCATATGCTGCAATGTATGGTGTGAATGCCAGAGTCGGACTGACATCAACATCACTTCCACAAGAAATCATCAGTTCCCTGCAGTCTGAACAAGACCTTGTAACCTTGCTTCAAGAAAGAGAAACTGATACCAACAATCCTGAAACAGAAAGTACAGACCAAGAACCAGTCGCAGCCGAAATTAACGAGGATGAGCAAGAAATTGATGTCAACTCCCAACGTATAGCTGCCAGTGAACCAGAACAAGTACATGGGCAAGAACAAGAAGAAGAACATAAACCTGTATCCCCTCATCACCCTGATCTTGATCAACTGCAACACAGCATCAACTCCCAACGTATAGCTGCCAGTGAATTCCAGAAACAACAAGCGGAGCGTATGGTGAAGAGAAGTCGAATAGAGTTAAAAGCAGGTGAGATAGGAGACAACGTTGCTCTTCCCATTCCTTTAGTTGATCGAGGTCGTGGAGACCCAAGGAACATCTTAGGAGTTATAGTGAGTAGGAGCATAAACGATCAGTACAAAGTAGCTACCAAAAGTGGTGTTCTAAAAGGAAGCTATTCAAGGAATCAATTTGACATTTGTCCTGAAAGATTACTGAGAAAGGGCGACATTAACAGTGATACAGAAATTTCTCTCCGAGAGGCCGTTATCAAAGAATCTGTCAATGGAGGACAAGGTTTTGTTAGTGTTCTTGTAATGGTCACAAAAAAATGCCAATCAAACCGATGTAAATGTTTCAAATCTAAACAGCTTTGCAATAGTAGATGTCATAACAGCCTTAATTGTACAAACAAGTAGCATGAATGAGTAATTGTGTTGTCATATGTAATTCTATTGTTTAAGTGATTTATTTTTGAACTACAGTTGTACTTTTGTAATTTGTGATTTTTTTATGAACTTTAACATGCTTTTAAAATATACTGTATTTTAACATGCTTTTAAACTATACTGTATTTGAATAAAAACAAATTATGTAGATAATCCTGAATTTCTACTAAATTTCTTTAGTCATTTCGCGAAATAGCTGGGCAAAAAATTTAGTCATTTCATGAAATGGCTATAATTTTCAGTCATTTCGTGAACTGACTGGCCTCCACAGGCAATACATGTAATGACTAAGAATTTCAGTCATTTCACGAAATGACTGATTTCACAGTTTGACTGTAACATATATATATATATATATATATATATATATATATATATATATATATATATATATATATATATATATATATATATATATATATATATATATATATATATATATATATATATATATATATATATAATAATTTATTTATTTATTTTTTCTAAGGCGTTTTAGTGTTTTGGTACGATGAAACTCAGAAACACTCTTTATACACGTTTCTCGTAATATCATTTCGTTTCTTGATATAATATAAGGTACTTTTCATGTATTTTGGCGTTTTTCTGTTTAAGAAATAAGAAAAAAAAACACTCACAATCCATGATTTCGGTAATGTTATTCCGTTTGCCCATAAAGGATGTTTTGCATGCATTTGACCATTTTGGTTGGGGAAAAAAAAATGTAAAAAACATATAAGATACGTTTTTGTTAATCTTGAATTGCATTCCCATTTAGGATGCTTTTTATGCTTTGTAACGTTTTCGTGCCTAATATTCTCAAAAACAATCAAAACACACGTTTCTGTTTTTTATTTCACAATATAGAGTGCTTTCCTTGCATTTTGGCGTTTTGATTACTGACAATGTGAAATACTCTCAAAAATACACGATTTATGTATTGATCTGTTTCTCCATATAAAATACTATACTCGAGTTTTAGCATTTTGTTACTTAAGAATCTAAAAAGAAACACTCATAGTACACGTTTCTGATAATATCATTTTGTTTCATCATATACGAGTATGGTGCTTTTCATGCATTTTGACGTTTCTTTTTCTAAAAAGATAAAAATACTAAAAATGTACATTTTTGGAAATGTTATTCTGTTTCTCCATTAGAATGTTTTTCATGTGTTTCAGTATTTTGGTACGTAAGAAGTTCCTAAACACTCCAAAGAAATGTTTTTGGTATTGTTGTGTTAAAAAAGCATGGAAACCACTTTATATGTTAATATAGAGTGGTTTCCATGCTTTTTAATGTTTTGGTGCCTAACTCGCTCAAAAATACTCAAACGACACGTTTCTGGTCATGTTATTTTGTCAAAACTTAATACACGTGTCTCGTAATGTCTTCTCGTTTTCCCTTATTAGGTGCTTTGTATATATTTTGGCGTTTTGGTACCTAACAAAGTAAAATACACTCAAAACAAACGTTTTCGGTAATTTTCTGTTTATCAATATAGAATGTGATTTACGCGTTTTAACCATTTGGTACGTTAGAAGCTCAGGAACATTTATAATACATATTTCTTTTAATATCGATTCATTTCCGAAACAGATTATTTTTCATTCATTTTAGAATTTTTGTACGTAACAAGCTCAAAACAATGAAAATATACGTTTTTAGTAATGCTATTTGGTTTAAATAAACTGCGTTTTGCCTTCTTTTTTAAGTATCTGTGAGTGTCAGTTATCAAAACGGTAAAAATCATGTGGAAAAAAACATTACCAGAAACGTGTAATATGACCGTTTTCGAGCTTCTTAGTTACCAAAACGCAAAAAAACACGTATAAAGCACTCTATATGGAGAAACAGAAAAAAAACAATAAAAACATGTATTTCTGAGGGTTTATCGCACTGTTTGGTACTAAACATTACAAGAAAAGTGTCTTTGAATGTTTTTCAGTGTGTTAGGAACTAAAATGTTAAAAAGCAATGAAAGCATCATATTTGGGAATACAAAAAAAAAAAAAATATATATTACCAAAAAAAAAAAAAAACGTGTATTTCATTGTTATAAGGTTCTTCCATACCAAAACGCTGAAACATATGCAAAACTCCTTATATGGGCAAACATTACCAAACCGTAAATTTGATTGTTTTCTAGCTTATTACATACAAAAACGTCAAAATGTATGGTAAGTACTCTACATGGGGAAGCGAAACGATATTACCAGAAACGTGTATAATGCTTCATAGGTATCAAAACACTAAAACCCCTGAAAAACACTGTATGGAAACACACAACAACATTACCGAAAACGTGTATTTTGAGTGTTTTTCGCCTTGTTAGGTACCAAAACACTAAAATGAATCTAAAGCACGTGATTTCAGGAAACCGAATAAGGTTTCCAATAACGTGTACTGTAAGATAGTTTGTGCTCGTTAGGTACCAAACCGCAAAAATGCATGCAGACCACTGTATAAGGGAAAGAAAGGACATTATGAGAAGCGTGTATAATTATTATTTTTGAGCTCTTTAGTTCCCAAATAGCAAAATTGCGTGAATAGCGCTCTATATGGAGAAATATAATAACATTACCAAAAAACGTGTATTTTGAGTGTTTTCCCATTGATAGATACCTAAACGTAAAAAAAAAAATGAAAAACA
>NC_087157.1:19304939-19339939 GCF_035594125.1 Scylla paramamosain | reverse complement strand
AGATTGTTTAAGAAAAAGTCAATATGCACGAAAAGCACCGTATATATGAAAAGGACATTTCAATAAATGTTTCTGTTGAATGTTTATGAACGTGTTAGGCACCAAAACGCTAAGCACCAAAAAGCATTTAAAAATAGCCTATATGGAAAAACTTCTCTTTTCAGTGTATTTAAGCAACTTACGTACCAAAACGCTAAAACACAGGCCAAGAAAAACACCCTTTATAGAAAAAATAGTATAACTTTATGAAAATGTGAATTTTCATTGTTTTTGAGCTTGTTACGAAGAAAAATACTATAATGCATGGAAAGTACTCGAAAACGAAGACACTAAAATATATGATGGTTTTTGAGATTTTTACGTATCAAAACGCTAGAACACATAAACAGGAACTTATATGAAATAGGGAACAAGATTTTCAGAAACGTGTTTTTTTAAGTGTTTATGAGAGTGCTAGCCACGAAAAAAAAAAAAAAAAACTAAAAAGCATGGAAAGCACCCTGTACATGAAAACAAAACATTACCAGAAACGTCTCGTTTCAAGTGTTTTTCAGTTACTTACATACCAAAACCCTTACAAGCATGCAAAACTTCTTTTATGGAGGAACGGAATAACACTATCAAGAACAAGTATTGTGATTGTTTTAAATATTGTTAAGTAGTAAAACGCCAAAATGCATGCAAAGTACCTTTAATGCGGATACGGGTATTATTAGAGTTTTGAGCTTATTAGGTACCAAAACATTGAAACGCATGATTAACACTCTATATAGACAAACATATCAGCATTACGAAAAACATGTATTTTCAGTGTATTCCACATTTTTATGTACCAAATAAAAAAAAAATGCAAGAAAAGCACCTTATATATGGGAAGGAAACGAGATTTCCAAGAACACGTATTCTAAGTGTTTATGAGCGTACTAGGCACTAAAACGCTAATGAGCATGGAAAGAACCCTATGTGGGATAACAAAACATTTTCAAAAACGTCTCTTTTCAGCGTTTTTTAATTGAAAACAGAATAACTTTACCAACAATATATATTTTTGAGTGTTTCTGAGCTTGTTAGCTACATAAACGGCAAAATACATTCCAAGTACACTATATGGTGAAGCAAAACGTAATTAACAAACGCGTGTATTATGAGTAGGTTACGAAACGCTAAAACGTGAGAACAGCTTTCTGTAAGAAGAAAGTGAAAAACTTTCAAAAAAATGTGATTTGTGGGTTTTTCACATTGTTAGGTACCAAAACGCCAAAATGTATGAAAAACACTTTTTATAGAAAAACGAATCAGTGTTTCTGAGCAGTCTATGCACAAAACGCTAAGATGAATGGAAAGCAATCTCTATTGGAACACAAAACAAAACTACCAAAAACTTGTTTTTTGAGTACCATAATCCAAAAACGCACGCAAAATACAATAGAGAAACAGGAACAGAATAAAATAGAATTAAACGTGCATATTCAGTGTTTTTGAGTTTCTTACGTACAAAAACGCCAAAATGCAGACAAATTCACCTATATGGGAAACCAAACGGTATTACAAGAAACGTGTATTACAAGTGTTTTTGTACTACGTAGATGCCAAAGCGGTAAAATGTGTGAATAACACTTTATATGGAGAAACAGAAAAAAAAAGTCCCAAAAACGTCTTTTTGAGTGTTTCTATATTGTTCTTTACGAAAATGGATAAGTCCATGGAAGGCATCCTATATGGCGAAACGAAAGGACATTATGAGAAACATGTTTTGTGAGTGTTTTTGACCTTCTTAATTACTAAAACTCTAAAATGCGTCAATAGCACTCTAAAATGCGTCTATATGGAGGAACAAAACATGAACATCAACGTTTGTTTTGAATGTTTTTCACATTGTTAGGTACCAAAGCGCCAAAATGAAAGCAAAGCACTCTATACGGGAAAAAGGAACTACATTATCAAAAACATGTCTTTTAATTGAAACAGAACAACGTTACGAAAAACTTGTATTTTGACTGTTTTTCGTATTAATAGGTATGAAAACGCTTTAATGCTTTGAAAGCACTCTTTATATGGAAATGAAATGGCATTACCAGAAACGTGTATTTTGTGTTTTTTGTTTTGTTTTAGGCACCATAACGCTAAAAAGCATAGAAAGCATTGAAAAAAAAAAATTAACAGAGATATGTCTTATGTGTGTTTTTAAGCAAAACACCCTTTCTATAGAAACGGAATAACATTATCAAAATCTTGTATTTTCAGTGTTTTTTTAACTTACGTAGAAAAACGCCAAAATGCATGGAAAAAAACCCTATGTAGAAAACAAACCTATATAATAAGAAACATGTATTATAAGTGTTTCTTAACTTCCCAGGTACAAACGCTAAAACGCCTGTGTAACACTTAAAAGGGAGAAACAGAACATTACCAAAAATGACTTTTTTATTTTTATTTGTTTTATTTTTTTATTGCTAGGTACCAAAACACTAAAATACATGCAGATTACTTGATATGAATAAATAAATGGGCATTACGACAAACGTGTATTATGAGTGTTTTTGAGCTTCTTAGGTACCAAAATCTAAAACGCGTGAATAGCTTTTTATATGGAAAAGCGGAATAATATTACCAAAAACGTGTGTATTGATTATTTGTCACATCGTTAAGTACCAAAAAAAAAAAAAAAAACATATAAGAAAAAAATAAATAAATGAAATAAATGCAATATGCTTCATATAAAGAAAGGGAACGACATTATTAGAAATATGCCTTTCCAGTTTTTTTTTTTTTTCAATGTTTCAGGCACAAAAACGCAAAAACGCATTGAAATTACCCTTTTTTTAGGAACAGAAAACAGCATTACCACAAACGTGTCTTTTGAATGGTTTTGAGCTTCTTACGTATCAAAACGCTAAATTGTATCCAAACTCGCTTTATGGAGAAACAGACTAACAATACTAAAAATTATATTTTGAGTATTTTTGAGCTCCTTGGGTCCAGAAACAAAAAAAAAAAAATATGTATGTAAAGTTCCTTATATGGTAAAATAAAATTATTTTACAAGAAAAGTGTATGAGAAGTGGTATTTTTATTCAAAACGCTAAAACGCGTGAAAGGCACTTGATATGGAGAAGCAGAACAAAAAAAAAAAAAAAAAAAAAAAAAAAAATATATATATATATATATATATATATATATATATATATATATATATATATATATATATATATATATATATATATATATATATATATATATATATATATATATATATATTATAGAGTGCTATTCCTGCGTTTTCATGTTTTAATAAATAAGAACCTTAAAAATGCTCAAAATACACGTTTCTCGTAAAGACTTTTCGTTACCTCATATAGGAGTACGATTTTGTAAGTTTTTCTACGTAACAAGCTGAAAAGATTCAAAATAGTTTTATTTGCTAATGTTATTCCGTCACTCCATATAACGTGTTTTGCATGCATTTTATTGTTTTCGTATGTAAGTAGTTGAAAACACTGATAAAGTCACTTTTATTTTTATTTATTCCCCATATAGGGTGCTTTTTCTTCATAAATACTCAAAAGACACGATTCTTGAAATCTAGTTTTCTTTCCTTATTGAGGATGCTTTGCATGTTTTGTTTTTCTGACGTTTTGTTACCTTATGATAAGAAATACACTAAAAATACACGTTTCTGCTAATGTTCAGTTTTTTTGTTTTTTTTATTTTATTTATTTTTTTTTCAATATAGTGTTTTTTATGGCTTTTAGTGTTTTGTTACCTAAGAAACTTAAAAACACTCATACGAGAAATACGTGTTTCTCGTAACGTCTTTTTGTTTACCCATATATGCTACTTTGCATGCATTTTGACGTTTTTCTATGTAATAAGCACAAAAACACTATTTCTTTTATTATAATGCTACTATGTTTCTCCATAAAGTAATGTCACTTCGGTTTCCCATATAAGTAAGAACTTTGCATGCATTTTGTCGTTTTGGTACATAATAATGTGAAAAACACTTAAAATACACTCTTTTTGAGAATGTTCTGTTTCTCCATATAGAGAACTCTTTATGCGTTTCAGCGTTTTTATACCAAATAAGCTCAAAAACACTTTTATTACATATTTCTCGTAAAGTCTTTTTGTTTCTTCATACTGGTTACTTTCCATGCATTTTGGCGTTTTTCTTCCTATCAAGATCCGAAATACCCAAAATACTTGTTTTCGGTAATGTTTTTCTGTTTCTCCATAAAAGGTGTTTTGCATGCATTTTAGCGTTTTAGTAAGCCAACAGTTCAAAAACACTGAAGAGACGTTTTTGGTAGTTATTTTATTTTTCAACATGCTGTGATTTTCATGCTTTTTAGTGTTTTGGTGCCTAGTACTCTCATAAACACTCAAAAGACATGTTCCTGGAAATCTCCCCTCCTTTCCATGTACAAGGTGCTTTTCTTGTATTTTTGTGTTTTGGTACATAACAATGTGGAATACACTCAAATTACATTTTTTGGGTAATGTTGTTTCTCATATAGAGTGCTATTTATGCGTTTCATTGTTTTGGTACTGAAGAAGCTCAAAAAAACACTAATGATACAGGTTTCTTGTAATGTCTTTTCGTTTCCTCCTATGGAGTACTGTGCACGGACTTTAGCCTCTTTATACGTAACAACGCTGAAAAAACGCTGAAAAGAAACGTTTTTGGTAATGTTGTTTGGCTGTCTTACATAAGGTGCTTCCCTTGCTTATCAATTTTTTAGTGCCTAACACGCTCATAAAATCTCAAAAGACACATTTCTAAGTCTTGTTTATTTTACTAATATGGGGTGATTTACGTACATTTTGCCGTTTTACTACATAAGAATATGAAATACATTGAAAATGTTTTTTGGTATGTTGTTCTGTTTCTCCATATATATTTCAATTCTGGCACTTTCGAGTTTTTTTTTTACCCAGTATGTTAAAAAAACACTCATAATACACTTTTTCTCGTAATGTCTTTTCGTTTCGTCATATAACGTACTTTCCATGCTTTTTCATGTTATTGTACTTAACAAGATCATAAACAATGAACACATTTTTTTTTTTTTTCATAAACAGGGTTTTGCATGCGTTTTAACGTTTTGTTACGTAAGTAGTTTAAAACACTCAAAAGACACGTTTTTCATAATGATTTATCTTCGCATATAGAATGCTTCATATGTTTTTTTTTAGCATTTTTCTGGATAATACCTTCGTAAAAACTCAAAAACACGTTCGTGGAAAAGCCATTTTCTTTCCACAAATAGTGTGCTTTTCATACATTTTGCGTGCAAGCATTTGCATACATATAGAGTGCTATTCAATCTATTTCAAGTTTTCGTACCTAAGATGCAGAAAAAAAAAACATTCATAAATACACGTTTCTCGTAATGCCTTTCGTTTACTCATATAAGGTACTTTCCATACTTTTGACGTTTTTGTACGTAACAAGCTGAAAACACTCAAAATACTTGTTTTTGCGAATGCTATTATCTTTCTCCATAAAGTGTGTTTTGCATGCGTTTTATTGTTTTGGTACGTAAGAAGATCGAAAACACCCAAAGGACACGTTTTTCGTAATTTTGTTTTGTATTGGCATACAGGGTGAATTCCATGCTTTTTAACGTTTTCGTGTCGTACACGCTCAAAAACACTTATAAGACACGTTTCTGGTAATGTCGTTACGCTTCCTCATATTGGAGGCTTTGCATGCATTTTCGCGTTTTGATAACTAACAGTGTAAAAACAATCAAAATACAGATTTTCATTAATGTTCTGGTTTTCCGTATAAAATACTATTCATGTGTTTTAGAGTTTTAGTAACGCTTATAATACACGTCTCTGGTAATGTTCTCTCGTTTCCTCATATAGGGTATTTTGCATGTATTTCAATGCTATAAATACTTATGTTTTGCAATATTATTCTGTTTCTACAAGAAGGTTGTTTTGCATGCGTTTAAGTGATTTAGTATGTAAGAAGCTCAAAAACGTTTAAAAGACATCTTTTTTGTAAAAGTTGTTTTGTTTTCTCATATAGGTTGTCTTTCATGTTTTTTTTTTTTTTACGTTATGTTGCTTAACACGCTGAAAACATTCAAAAGACATGTTTCTGAAAAATTTGACTCCTTTTCTCATGTAGGCTTTATTGCATGCTTTTTGCCGTTTTGCTACCTAACAATGTGAAATATACTTATTATTCTGTTCCTCCAAGAAGGTTGTTTTGCATGTGTTTAAGTGATTTAATATGTAAGAACCTCAAAAACGTTTAAAAGACATCTAATTCGTAAAGTTGTTTTCTTTTCCCATATAGGTTGATTTTCATGTTTTTTTTTTTTTTAACGTTATGTTACTTAACACGTTCAAAACATTCAAGACGTGTTTCTGGAAAACTGGAGACTTTGGATGCATTTTGGCGTCTTGGTACCTAATAATGTGAAAACATTCAAAATATACGTTTTTGTTTATTTTATTCTGTTTCTCCATATCCAGTGATATTAATTCGTTTTAGCGCTTTTTTTTTTAGCTGAAAAACTCTCATAATACATATTCTTCGTAATGTCTTTTAGTTTCCTTATGTAGAGTACTTGGCATGCATTTTATAAATTTTTCTACATAACAATCTGAAAAAAAACACAAATATACGTTTTTTTTTTTTTTTTTGTAAAGATATACTGTTTCTCTATTAAGGTTTTTTTGCATGCTTCTCAGCGTTTTGGTACATAAGTAACTCAAAACAATGAAAAGAGACGTTTATGGTAATATAGTTTACTTTTCGTATATACGATGCTTTTCATGTTTTAATCGTTTTGGTGCCTATATCACTAATACCTATATCGCTTGATACCTAAAAAAAAAAAAAAAAACTCCCATAATAGAGTTTTTTTGTAATGACATTTCGTTTCGTAATATAAGGTACTTTGCATGCATTTTTGCGTTTTTTTCTTTTTTTTTTTGTACGTAAAAAGATAAAACACTCAAATTAGTTCTTTTAGGTAATGTTCTTCTGTTTCTCCATAAAAGGGTGTTATTGAATGCATTTTAGTGTTTTGATACGTAAGTACCTCAAAAACACTCAACAGACACATTTTTTTTTTTCATATGGTGGGTTTTTCCATGCATTTTGACGTTTTGGTACATAATAATTGGAAAAACACCCAAATACATGTTTTTGGTAATGTTGTTATGTTTCTCGATATAGCGTGTTACTCATTTGTTGTAACATTTTAGTATCTATGAAGCTCAAAATACATATCTCTTGTAATGTTTTTTTTTTCATTTTCTTTTACATCCATTCTGGTATTTTTTATATAACAAACTAAAATACACACAAAATACTTGTTTTTGGTAATGTTGTTCTGTTTCTCGATAAAGGGTCCTTTTAAATGCGTTTAAGCGTTTTGGTAGGTAAGAAACTGAAAAAAAAGGAAAAAATACACATTTTTGGTAATGTTGGTTTTTATTCTCATATAGGATGATTTCAATGCCTTTTAGCGTTTTGGTGCCTAGTATTCATAAAAATGCGCAAAAAATTCGATTCTTGGATTGTCGTTTCGTCTCTATAAAAGTGCTTTTCCATGCATTTATCCCCGTAACAAATTAAAAAAACAATAAAAAAAATACACGTTTTTTGGTAAAGTTATACTGTTTCTCAACAAAGGGCTTTTACATGCTTGTCAGCGTTTTGGTAATACTGTTTTCTTTTCCCTTTTCCCTTTTTCTCTTCCCTTTTCCCTATGCTTTTTATCGTTTTGGTGTCTACAACGCTCACAAAAACTCTAAAGACACGTTTATCGAAATCTCGTTTCCTTTACCCATATAGAGTACTTTGCATGCATTTTCGCGTTTTGATACCTAACTGTAATATACACTTAAAATACACGTTTTTGGTCATGATATTGTGTTTCACCAAATAAAGTGCTATTGATACACTTTATTGTTTTCGTACGTAAGTAGCTCAAAAACACCCGTGATAAACGTTTTTCGTAATGTCTAGTCATTTTTCCATATACGGTACCTTGGATGCATTTTGGCATTTTTGTACATAACAAGCTCAAAACACTGAAAATAGTTGTTTTTGGTAATGTTACTGTTTCTCCATAAAGGGTGTTTTTGCATACGTTTTAGCTTATCATTATGTGGTGGGCTTTCCAAGCATTTTGGCGTTTTGATACCTAATAATGGAGAAAAAAAAAAACACAAAATGCACGTTCTAGTTATATTGTTCTGCTTTTCAATGTTGAGTGACATTCATTTGTTTTTTTTGTTCATTTTTTTACCTAAGAATCTCAAAAAATCTTTTAATACACGTTTTCTGTAATGTCTTTTCGTTTCCCCATATAGAGTGGTTTGCATGCATTTTCTCATTTTCTGCGTAACAAGCTCAAACACATTCAAAATGCACTCTTTTGGTAAAGTTATAATGTTTCTTTATAAAGGGTGTTTTTGCATGTTTTTTTCAGCGTTTTGGTACATAAAAAGGTTAGAAACACTGAAAAGAGACGTTTTTGGTAATATTATTCTATTTTCCCATATAAAGTGTTTTCCATGCTTTTATTTTTATCATTGACAAGCCTAGCACGCTCATAAAAATTCAAAATGCAGGTTTTTGGACATTTCGTTTCCTTTCCACATATAGGGTTGTTTGTATGCATTTTGTCGTTTTTTGTACCTAACAATGAGAAATACACTCAAAATACATGTTTTTGATAATCTGTTTCTCTATACAGAGCGCTATTCTTGCATTTTAGAGTTTGGTAACTAAGAAGATCAAAAACGCATTTGGTAATGTTATTTTGTTTCTCCATATAGAGTGCTATTCGGGCGTTTTAGCGTTTTGTAACCAAAGAAACTAAGAAACTCTCATGATAAACGTTTCTTTTCTGCGTAACTAGCTGAAAAAAAAAAAAAAAAACTGAAGATACGTTTTCGGTAAAATTATACTTTTTCTCCATAAAGGGTTTTTTGCAAACGTTTCAGCGATTTGGCACTTAAGTAGCTCAAAAACACTAAAAGAGACCCCATAAAAGGTGTATTCCCATAAAGGGTGCTTTCCACACTATATATATCCTTTTAGTGCCAAGGACGCTCATAAACACTCAAACAAAACGCTTCTTGAGGTTTCATTTTCTTTCCCCATATAGGGTGCCTGACATGCATTTTGACATTTTGTTACCTAACAATGTTAAACACTTAAAATACAAGTGTTTGTATATGTTATTCCTTTTCTCCATAGGGAATGTCGTTCATGCGTTTAAGCGTTTTTTTTTTTTACCTAAGAACCTCATAAATGTTCATAATATAAATTTCTCTTAAAGACCTTTCCCTTCGCCAAATAGAGTAATTTACATGCATTTTGGCGTTTTTGTACGTAACAACCTCAAAACAATCAAAATCCTTATTTTTAATAATGTCATTTTTGTTTCTTCATTGTGGGTGTTTTGCATGCGTTTTAGCGTTTTGAAACGTAAGAAGGTGAAAAAAAAAACATCTAAAAGTCACGCTCTCTATAATGTTGTTTTCTACTTCCATATCGCATTGCTTGCTTTCGCATGCTTTTAAGCGATGTGGTGCTGACATCCTCAAAAACACTGAAAACACACGTTTCTGGTAATGTTGGGTTCGTGTCCCAATATAGGAAAATTTCCATGATTTTTTGGGGTTTGGTACCTCTGTAAAAAAAGTCAAAATATACGTTTTTCGCAGTTATTCTGTTTCTCAATATATAATGCTATTCATGCGCTTTATCGTTTTTATACGTAAGAAGTTCAAAAATATTCATAATACTTGTTTTGACTAGTGTCTTTTCCATTTTTCATAGCTTGTAATTTCCATGCATCTTTCTCCGTAAGAAGCCCAAAACCTCGAAACCTTTTTTTTTTTTTTTTTATTATCTGTTTCTTCTATTAAGGGTGTTTTACATACGTTTTTCTTTTCATTTTTTCTTTTTACGTAAATGGCTCAAAAGCGCTGAAAAGAGACAATTTGGATAATGATGTTTTCTTTTCTCAAGTAGGGTGCTTTCCATCCGTTTTAGTGTTTTGGTGCCTACCACGTTCATAAACACTCAAAAGAGAAGTCTATTGGAAGCGTCGATTCTTTACCCCATATAGGGTGATTTGCATGCATTATTACGTTTTGTTATCTAACGATGTGAAATGCCTTCAAAACACTCGTTTTTGGTAATGTTGTTCTGATTCTTTATATATAGTTTTCGAGTTTTAGTACCTAAAAAGCTCAGAAACACTCAAAATGCTCGTTTTCTGGCAATTGTTTCAACGTAAAGGGTGGTTTGCTTGCGTTTTAGCGTTTTTGTACGTAATTAGCTCAAAAACACTCAAAAGACATGTTTTTTTAGTAATGTTCTTTTCTTCCCCATATAGGGTTTTTTTAATTTTTTTTAATTTATTTATTTATTTTTTTTTTTTTTTAGCGTTTCGGTGCCTAACACGCACATAAACACCCACAAGAAAGTTTTTTTTTTTTTTCATATTGGGTGTTTTCCATGCATTTTGGCGTTATCTCATCTAACAATGTGAAAAATTCTCAAAATTGACGTTGTTGGTAATGTTTATATATATATATATATATATATATATATATATATATATATATATATATATATATATATATATATATATATATATATATATATATATATATATATATATATACGAGTATATATATATATATATATATATATACGAGTATATATATATATATATATATATATATATATATATATATATATATATATATATATATATATATATATATATATATATATATATATATATATATATATATATATATATATATATATATATATATATATCCATTTAGAGTGCTATTTATTCGTTTTAACCTTTTGGTTCCTAAAAAAAAACAAAAAAAAAACACTCATAATAAATGTTTCTTGTAATATATATATATATATATATATATATATATATATATATATATATATATATATATATATATATATATATATATATATATATATATATATATATATATATATATATATATATATATATGTATATTTTTTTTTTTTTTTTTTTTTTTTTATGTAGGAAGGATACTGGCCAAGGGCAACAAAAATCTAATAAAAAAAATGCCCACTGAAATGCCAGTCCCTAAAAGGGTCAAAGCAGTGGTCAAAAATTGGTGGATAAGTGTCTTGAAACCTCCCTCTTGAAGGAATTCAAGTCATAGGAAGGTGGAAATACAGAAGCAGGCAAGGAGTTCCAGAGTTTACCAGAGAAAGGGATGAATGATTGAGAATACTGGTTAACTCTTGCGTTAGAGAGGTGGACAGAATAGGAGTGAGAGAAAGAAGAAAGTCTTGTGCAGCGAGGCCGCGGAAGGAGGGGAGGCATGCAGTTAGCAAGATCAGAAGAGCAGTTAGCATGAAAATAGCGGTAGAAGACAGCTAGAGATGCAACATTGCGGCGGTGAGAGAGAGGCTGAAGACAGTCAGTTAGAGGAGAGGAGTTGATGAGACGAAAAGCTTTTGATTCCACCCTGTCTAGAACAGCAGTATGAGTGGAACCCCCCCAGACATGTGAAGCATACTCCATACATGGACGGATAAGGCCCTTGTACAGAGTTAGCAGCTGCGGGGGTGAGAAAAACTGGCGGAGACGTCTCAGAACACCTAACTTCATGGAAGCTGTTTTAGCTAGAGATGAGATGTGAAGTTTCCAGTTCAGATTATAAGTAAAGGACAGACCGAGGATGTTCAGTGTAGAAGAGGGGGATAGTTGAGTGTCATTGAAGAAGAGGGGATAGTTGTCTGGAAGATTGTGTCGAGTTGATAGATGGAGGAATTGAGTTTTTGAGGCATTGAACAATACCAAGTTTGCTCTGCCCCAATCAGAAATTTTAGAAAGATCAGAAGTATATATTTATATATATATATATATATCCATTTAGAGTGCTATTTATTCGTTTTAACCTTTTGGTTCCTAAAAAAAAAAAAAAAAAAACATTCATAATAAATGTTTCTTGTAATATTTTCTCGTTTCCCCATATATGGTACTTTACATGCACTTGGTTGTTTTTGTACATAATAAGTACAAAAACACCTAATTTTTTATTTATTTATTTATTTATTTATTTTTTTTTTTGGGTAGTTATTTTCTCAATAAAGGGTGTTTTCCTTGCGTTTTAGAGTTTTGGTAAGAAATAAGTTCAAAACATTCAAAAGACACTTTTTCATAATGTAGTTTTCTATTCCCATTTACAGCGATTTCCAAGTTTTTTTTTTTTTTTTTAGCGTTTTGATTCCTACCATTCTGTAAAACACTCAAAAGACATGTTTCTAATAATTTTTTTTTTCCCCTTTTTAGGAGGGCTTTGCATGCATTTTGGTGTTTTGATACCTAATAATGTGCAAACACACACATAATACACTTTTTCGTTAATGTTGTTTTTGTTTCTCGAACTGGATTGATATTTATAAGTTTTAGCGCTTTGGCACCTAAGAAGTTCAAAAACAATCTTAATACTCGTTCCTCGTGATGTCTTTTTGTTTATCCGTATAGGGTAATTTGAATTCATTTTGGTGTTTATATAGGTAACTAGCTCGAAAATACTCAAAATAAACGTTTTTAGTAAAGTTATACTGTTTCTCCATTAAGGGTTTTTTTTTGCATTATTTTTTAGCCTTCTGGTACATAAATAGATAAAAAATACTAAAACGAGACGTTTTTGTTAATACTGTTTTGTTTTCTCAAAGAGGATGCTTTCCATGTTTTTTTTCATCATTTTGGTGCCAAGCTGGTTCGTAAATACATAAAAGATACGTTTTTGGTAATGTCTTTTGGTTTCCCGATATAGAGGGCTTTACAAGCATTTTGGCGTTTTGGTACCTATCAATGTGAAATATACACACAAACAAGATAAAAAAAAGAACATTTTTAGTAATGTTCTGTTTCTCGATATGGAGAGCTATTCATGTGTTTTAACGTTTTGGTACCTAAGAAGCACAAAAACACTCATTATGCACGTTTCTTATAATGTCCTATCGTTTCTTCATATAATATGGTTTGCATGCATTTTGGTGTTTTAGTACCTAATGAGCTCAAAGACACTCATGATACAAGTTTTTGATAAATGTTCTTTTCTTTAAATCACGTTGTTCGTATGCATTTTGTCGTGTTTGTATCTAACAAGGTGAAAAAACATAAAACACACGTTTTTGGTAATGTTCTGTTTCTCCATATTGAGTGCTTTTTCACTTTTTTTTTTTTTTTGTGATAAGTTCAAATATTAAGTTAAAAAAGAAAACACTTATTATATATAATAGGTTTTTTGAAGTTTTTTTTTTAGCGTTTTGGTACCTAAAAAGTTAAAAAAAACACCACTGAAAAGACATTGTGTTCGAATATGAGCTGCTTTCTATGTATTTTCGCGTTTTGATGTCAAAAACACACAAAAAAAAAAATAAATAAATAAAACAAAATAGAAATGACACCTTTCTGGTAATGTTATTTCGTTTCCCCATACAAAGGGCTTGGTATGCATTTTGGTGCTTTGGTAGCTAACATTGTGAAAAATACTCTAAACACACGTTTTTGGTAATGTTCAATTTCTACTTATAGAGTGGTATTCACGCATTTTAGCTTTTTGTTATCTGAGAATATCAAAAACACTTATAATACAAGTTTTCTGTTTATATCGTTTTGTATTATCGTGTATTATGAGTTTTTGAGATTCTTACGTGCCAAAATGCCAAAACGTATTAAAAGCACTTTATATCGAGAATGAAAACAACATTAAGAAAAAAAAATGTGTATTTTGAATGTTATTCATATTATCATAATCAAAACACCAAAATGCAAGCAAAGCCTCCTTTATGGGTAAAAGGAAACGACATTACCAGAAACGAGTCTTTTGAGTGTTTTACAACGTGGTAGACAACGAAACACTTAGAAACATGGAAATCGCCTCATATGGGAATAAAAATCATTACGAAAAAAGTCTGATGTAAAACACTCTTTATGGAGAAAATACAATAACATTACTCAAAACAAACAAACGTATTATTAGTGTACCAATAACGAGTTAGACACCAAAACGCTAAAAAGCATCAAAAGCACCATACATGGAAAAAGAAAACAATATTACAAAAACATACGTTTACTGAGTGTTTTTTCAGATATTTAATGTTTTTTTTTTTTTTGAGCTTTGTACGTAAAAAAAAAAAAAAAAAACGCCAAAATGCATGCAAAGTACCCTGAATGGGAGAACGAGCAAACATTACAAGAAACTTGTATTATAAGTGTTTTTCAGCTTCATAGGAACCGAAACGTTAAAACGTATAAATACCACTCTATATAGAGAAAAGAAACATTACCAAAAAGGTGTACTTTGGGATTGTTTCATATTGTCAGGTGATATAACGCAAAAAGCAACCTATATGGAAAAAAGAAGAACATTTCCAGAAACTTTTTTTTCTTAATGCTTATGATCATGTTAGGCACAAAAACGCTAAAAAGCATCAAAAGTATCCTATGTGTAAAAAACAAAAAAATCAATATTACTAGGAACGTGTCTTTTGAGTGTTTTTTTTTTTTTTCAGCTACTTACGTATCAAAATGCTAAAACGCATGCAAAACATCACTTAAGGAGAAACACAATAACTTCATAAAAAAATAAATAAATAAATAAAAAAAAACATTTTTGAGAGTTTTAAGCTTGTTAGGTATTAAAACAATGAGAACAACATTACCAAAAACGTGTATTTTGTAAGGTAAGAAAAATAGCAAAATGCATGAAAACTTCTTACAGGGGGTAAGGGAACGAGATAAAAAAAAAAAAAAACTTCTCTTTTGAGATTTTATAAGCGCGCTAAGGACCAAAACGGTAAAAATCATGGAAAGCATCCCGTATGAGAAAAGAAAACCTTTTTCATAATTTTTTCTTTTCAGTGTTTTTGAACTACTTACGTATAAGAAAAAACGCGTGCAAAACACCCTTAATAAATAAACAGAATAAAAAAAAACAAGGTTTCGAGATATTTTGAGCTTGTTACGTAGAAAAAAAAGACAAAATTCATGAAAATGACCAATTATAAGAAAACGAAAAGATATTAGTTGAAACAAGTATTATAATTCTTTTTGAGCTTCTTAGGTACCAACACGATAAAACTCATGAATAACACTCTATATGGAAAAACAGAATAGTATTACCAAAAATGTTTTTGATCTTAGGTACGAAAACGAGAGAAAAAGAACAACAATACCAAAAACATGTATTTTGAGTGTATTTCACATTGTTAAGTACTAAAACAGTAAACTGCATGCAAAACACCCTATATGAGGAAAGAAAACGAAATTTCCAGAAACGTGTATTTTGAGTTATTACAAGCGTGCTAGGCATCTAAACGATGGAAAACATCCTATATGCGAAAACAAAACAATATTCTAACAAAACAATATTCTAACCTACTTATGTACCAAACCACTAAAACACGTGCAAACAAAATTTATGGAGAAACATCATAAATTTTCTTAAAACGTATATTTTGAAAGTAACGTACGAAAATGACAAAATGTATGCAAAACACTCTATATGGGAAAACGAAAATAAGAAACGTGTATTATGAGAGCTTTTGAGCTTCTTAGTTACCAAAATAGTAAGACACATGAATAGCAATTAATATCGAGAAACATTACCAAAAATTATAAAAAAAACGCGTATTTGTGTATTTTCAGATTATCAGGTATCAAAACACCAAAATACTTGCAAAGAGTAAAGAGTAAAAACAAACAAAAAAAACGTGTCTTTCGAGTCTTTTGATCTACTTACCAAAACGCTAAAAAATATACAAATCACAATTTACGGAGAAACGGAGTAACAATTTTTTTTTTATGTATTTTTTTTTTCTGTTTGTTACGTATAACAACGCCAAAATGCATCCAAAGTATAAGGGGAAACAAAAAGACATTACGAGAAACGTGTATTAAGCGTGTTTTTTGAGCTACTTAGATACCTAAACAAAGAAACGCATCAATAGCACTCTATATGGAGAAACACATCATGACCAAAAACGTGTATTTTGAGTGTATTACACAGTTAGGTATCAAAACCCTAAAATACATGCAAAGGACCCTGTATGGGGAAAAGAAACGTGTCTTTAGAGTGTTTATGAACGTTCTAGGCACCAAAACGATAAAAAGCCTAGAAATCACCTTATATGGTAAAGAAAAAAAAACATATTACTAAAAAGTACTTTTTTTAGTTTTACACTGAAAACCATGTAAAGAAAAAAACCCTCATGGAGAAACATCATAACTTTACCAAAAATCCTTAGGTACCAAAATCCTAAAACATATTAATAGCACATTATATAGAGGAACAACAGCATTACCAAAAACATGTATTATGAGTGTTTTTTTTTTTTTAATAATTAGGTACCAAAACGCCAAAATGCATGAAAAACTCAACAGATGGCAAACAAAATTTACAGAAAAATGTTTGTCAGTGTTTTTACAGGTACTTACATACTAAAACGCTAAAATACATAGAAAAAAACCCTTTATGGAGAATATCATTAACAAAATAAGAATACCTAAAACAACTATTTTGACTGCTTTTAAGCAGTAAAATACCGTATATGAGGAAAAGAAAAGGCATTACGATAAATGTTTATTATGGTTGTTTTTCACTTTCTTTTTGTATATGAGGAAAAGAAAAGGCATTACGATAAATGTTTATTATGGTTGTTTTTAACTTTCTTAGGTACGAAATCGATAAAAAGTAACAATAGAAGTTTATATGGAGAAACATATTATCATGACCAAAAACGTGTATTATGAGTGTATTTCACAGTTTGGTATCAAAATGTCAAAATACATGCAAAGCACTCTATATGGGGAAAGGAAACGAGATTTTCAGAAACGTATTTTTTTGAGTGCTTATGTGCGTTCTAGGCAACAAAACAATGAAAAGCACGGGAAACACTGTATATGGGAAAAGAAAGCAATGTTACAAAAAACGTCACTTTTTAATGTTTTTTTTTCAGCTATTTATGTACCAAAACTCTGAAACAGTATACCTTTACTAAAAACGAGTATTTTCATTATTTTTGAGAGTTACGTAGAAAAATCCCAAAATGCAATGCATAGTACTCTTCATAAAGAAACGAAAAAGACATTACGAAAAACAAGTATCGTGAGAGTTTTTGAGCTTCTTAAGTATCAAAACGCTAAAACGCATAAATATCGTTGTATACCAGTGGTTCTCAAACTTTTTCATGAGCGACCCTATTTGGAACATTTCATTCCTTCACGACCCAGAGTAAAGTTAAGAGAAAGAAAATGTACAATGATATATACACTTTATTTTGGAAAAAAAGATAGATAATGTGTACAGCTTGTGTACAGCAGTCAGAGACACCATTACGTGGGGCCCAGTAGGAGGGAGGTGGGGGAAAGATGAACATACATAACAAAAGTAATTTGTGGTTAAAGAAGAATAATTCAATTAAGTAACTGAAATACACTGAAACACTAAAAGCATGATAATGTTCCTGTGTCCCTTCGACCCATTAAAATTGATCTCGCGATCCAACTTTGGGTCGCGACCCATAGTTTGAGAACCACTTTTGTATACGGAAAAAACAAAATAAAAAAAAAACGTGTATTTTTAGTAGTTTACACATTACTAGGTACCAAAACGCCAAAATTCATTCTTTCTCGGAATGAGAACATTATCAAAAAACTATATTTTGAGGGTTTTTTTTTGCACATTCTTAGGTACCAAAACGCCAAAATGCAAGGAAAGCACCCTCAATTGTGAACTGATATTTCGTTTACAGAAATATGACTTTCGAGTGTCCTTTGAAGGCACAAGAACAATAAAAAGCATGGAAAACACTGTATTAGGGAAAACAAAATTACTAAAACGTCTTTAGAGAGATTTTTTTTTAGCTAGTTATGTTTTTTTTTTTTTTATGTAGGAAAGACACTGGCCAAGGGCAACAAAAATCTAATAAAAAAAAAATGCCCACTGAAATGCCAGTCCCATAAAAAGGCCAAAGCAGTGGTCAAAAATTGGTGGATAAGTGTCTTGAAACCTCCCTCTTGAAGGAATTCAAGTCATAGGAAGGTGGAAATACAGAAGCAGGCAGGGAGTTCCAGAGTTTACCAGAGAAAAGGATGAATGATTGAGAATACTGGTTAACTCTTGCATTAGAGAGGTGGACAGAATAGGGGTGAGAGGAAGAAGAAAGTCTTGTGCAGCGAGGCCGCGGGAGGAGGGGAGGCATGCAGTTAGCAAGATCAGAAGAGCAGTTAGCATGAAAATAGCGGTAGAAGACAGCTAGAGATGCAACATTGCGGCGGTGTGAGAGAGAAGCTGAAGACAGTCAGTTAGAGGAGAGGAGTTGATGAGACGAAAAGCTTTTGATTCCACCCTGTCTAGAAGAGCAGTATGAGTGGAACCCCCCAGACATGTGAAGCATACTCCATACATGGACGGATAAGGCTTTCTATTCCGATGTACATAACGAGCTCAAATACTTTTTTTTTTTAATGTTATTCTTTATAAAGGGTTTTTTTGCATGCGTTTTAGCATGTTGGGTATGTAAGCTCAAAACACTCAAAAGACACGTTTATCTTAATGCTGTTTTATACCCCGATGTTGGGAGATTTCTATGCTTTTTTGCGTGTTGGATCCTAAAACATTCATAAACACTAAAAAAAAAAAAGAAAAAAAAACACGTTTCTAGAAATGTTATTTCTTTTCCCCACATTTTTTTTAGGGGGGTAATGATCTATTTCTCCATATAGGGAGCTACTAAACTGTTTTTTTTCCGTTTTCCTACCTAAGAAGCTCAAAAACAGTCATTATACACGTTTCTCATAATCTCCTATCGTTTCCCCATTAAAGGAGGTGTCCATGCACTCACAATAAACGTTTTTGGTCTTTTCTTTTTTTTTTTAATCTTTTTAAGTAAACTCCGTTTCCTTATATTGAGTTAAAAAAATATTAGCGTTTTGCAACCTATTTGAAAAAAAAAAATAAATAAAATAAACGTTTATTGTTTGTTTATTGTTTTGTTTTTCATTATATAGTCCTCTTTACGCGTTATTGCGTTTTGGCACCTTAGAAGCTCAAAAACACTCATTCTACACGTTTCAGGATGCTTTGCATGCATTTTGGTGTTTCGATACGTAACAAAGTGAAAAAAAACTGAAAATAAACGCTTTGAGTAATGTTGCACTGTTTCTCTATATAGAGTGCTATTCACGCGTTTTAAAGTTTTAGTATCTAAAAATCTGAAAAAACACATAATACACGTTTCTTGTAATGTCTTTTCCTTTCCCCACATAGGGTGCTTTGAATATATTTTAGCGTTTTGTTACCCAACAATGTAAAAAGCACCCAAAACAGAAGTTTTTGGTATTGTTATTCTGTTTCTCTATATAAAGTGCTATTCATGCGTATTAGCGTTTTGGTACTAAAGTTCAGAAACACTTATAATACACGTTTCTTGTAATATCTTTTCATTTCCGAAATAACGTACTTTACATGAATTTTGTCATTTTTTGTAAGTAACAAGCATAAATCATTAAAAATACACGCTTTTGGTGATATTATTTTGTTTCTCCACGAACGCTGTTTTGCATGCGTTTTAACGTTTTGGTACGTAATAAATTCTGAAACACAAAACACTCAAAAGACGCATTTTTCGTAACTTTGTTTTGTATTCCAATGTTTTATTATTATTCTGTTTGTCCATATAGGGTGTTTTCCATGCTTTCATACCTAAAAAGCTCAAAAAGACCCAAAAATATGTGCTTTTCGTAATATTGTTATTATTTTTTTTGCATATAGAGTGTTATTCACGCATTTTTGCGTTTCTTTTTTTTTCATTCTTAAGCTTAAAACAATAAAATAAGACGTTTGTGGATGTATCGTTTTATTTCACGATTTTTTTTTCTTTTTTTAGCTTTTTGGTACCTAAGACTCTCAAAAGCACTTGAAATATTCATTTCTGATGTTGTCGTTTTGTTTCCCAATATAGGGTGCTTTTCGTGCATTTTTACGTTTTCGTGCCTAACATTATGAAAAACACTCAGACTACAAGTTTTTAGTAATGTTTTTTTTTTTTTTCTACATATAGAATGGTATTCACCCATTTTTGCGTTTTGGTACCTAAGAAGCTCAAAAACAATTATTATGCACAAGTCTCATGATGTCCTTTTGTTTCCTCATATAGAGTGGTTTGCATGCATTTTCGCGTTTTAATACACGTTTTTGGTAGCTTTGTTATGTTTAAATGGTGCGCTTTCCATGCATTTTTAGCGTTTTGTTACTTAACAAGGTGAAAAACACTTAAAACACACGTTTTGTTCTCTTTCTCCATATAAAGTGCTGTTCACTTACTTGTTTTAGCGTTTTGTTACCTGAGAAGCTCAAAAACAATCATTATACACGTTTCTGGAAAAATCGTTTTGTTTCCCATCATGCTTTTCGGCGTTTTTATACGTAAGAAGTGAAAAAAAAAATCAAATTTAACGATTTTGGTAATATTATATTATGTTTGTCTAGGAAGGGTATTTATTTTGCATGCATTTGAGTATTTTACTATGAAAGAAGCTTTAAAACACACACACACACACAAAAAAAAACACGTTTTTGTTAATGATGATTTTTATTCCTAAATAGGTTCTACACTTTTATGGTAATGCAATTTCATTTCCCACCTAGAATGCTTTGCATGCATTTTGTAGTTTTGTTACCTAACTACAAAAAACAGTGAAAATACACGTTTTTCGTAATGTTTTTTTTTTTTTTATTTCATATTGAATGGTATTCACACGTTTAAGCATTTTGGTACCTAGGAATTAAAAAAAAACACTTATAATATACGTTTCTGATAACATCATTTTGTTTCATGATATAGGGTAATTTCCAAACATTTTGACGTTTTTTTACCTAACAATGTGAAATACTCTCAAGCTTTTTAGCATTTTGTTGCCTAAAACGCTCATAAACACTCAAAATGTTCAATTCTACAAATCTCGATTCCTTTCCCATATTGGGTGCTTTACAAGCATTTTGGCGTTTTGGTACCTAACAATGTGTCATACTTTAAAAGTACCCGGTTTTTTTTTTCGTAATGTTGTTTTCCTTCTCCATAATGAGTGCTTTTCATGCTTTTTTCGCGTTTTGGTACCCAAGAAGCTCAAAAAGACTCGCAATACATGTTTCTCGTAATATTTTTTCGTTTCTCCATAATTACAAAGTCATTTTTATGTACTTTTGTGTTTTTCTATGTAACGAGGTCAAAAACTCTCAAAATCACTTGGTTTTGGTAATATTATTATTTTCTTTTTTTTTTTTTCCATTAAGGGTGTTTTTAATGCGTTTTAGAGCTTTGCTATGTAAGAAGAAGAAAACACTCAAAAGATATGTTTTGGGTAATATTGTTTTTCATAACCACATTGAGTGCTTTCCGTGCTTTTTTTTAACGTTTTGGTGCCCATTATGCACAAATACACTAGAGAGACGATTCTTGCAATGTTATTTTGTTTCCCCATATGAGGGGGCCTTTCCATGCATTTTGGTGCTTTGCTATCTAACAATATGAAAACATTGTAATATCATATTTTTAGCAATGCTTATTTGTTTCACCATATAGAGTGTTTTTTTCTTTCGTTTTGGTTCCTAAGAAGCTCAAAAACACTTATAAGTTTAAAACCAGACGAAATACTTTTTTTTTTTTTATAATGTTATTCTGTCTTTTCATAAAAGGTGTTTTGCATGCGTTTCAGTGTTTTGGTATGCATGAAATAGAAAAACACTAATAGAACACATTTTTTGTTGTTTAGTATTCCCATATAGGATGATTTCCATGCTATATAGTGTTTGGTGTCTATCAGGCTTAAAAGAAACGTTCCTCGTAATTTCGTTTTGTTTTCCCATATAGGAGGCTTTGCATATATTTTTTGGATTTTTTGTAACTAACAATGTGAAAAACACTATATATATATATATATATATATATATATATATATATATATATATATATATATATATATATATATATATATATATATATATATATATATATATATATATATATATATATATATATATATATATATATATATATATATATATATACATGATTTTGGTAAGTTGTTCTCTATCTCCATATAGAGTTGTATTCATGCGACAGACAAAACACTGAAAATACTCGTTTTTAGTAATGTTACTGTCTCCATAAAAGGTGTTTTGCGTGCGTTTTAGCATTTTGTATGTAGCACAAAAAGATTTCAAAAGACTCGTTTTGTTTTCCCGTATAGGGTGCTTTCCTACTTTTTTTTTTTTTAGCTTTTTGTTGTCTAACATGCACAAAAATACTCAAAAGATACGTTTCTTTTAATGTCGTTTCTTTTCCCATATAGGGTACATTACATTTTGGTACTTAACAGTGTAAAAAAAAACAAAAACATTCAAAATACACGTTTTGGGTAATATTGTTGTTTCTCCGCATGGAGTGTTATTCAGCGCTTTTTTGCCTTTGGGTACCTAAGAAGCTCAAAAACACTGCTAAAACACGTTTTTCGTAATTTCCTTTCGTTTTCCTATATAGGCTACTTTGCATTCATTTTGGCGTGTATGTACGTAACGAGCTGAAAAACACTCAAAATATTTGTTTTTGATAATGTTACTCTGTAACTCAGTAAAGGAAGTTTTGCATCCGTTTTAGCGTTTTTTTACGTAAGTACTTCAAAACACTCAAAAAGAACGGTTTTGGTAATGTTATTTTGGTTTCCCATGTCGAGTATTTTCGATACATTTTAGCGTTTTGTTGTCAAACATGCACAACAACACTCATAAGATACGTTTCCTGCAATGTTATTTTATTTCATCGTAGAAGTTACTTTGCATGCATTTTGGCGTTTCGTTATCTAACGGTCTGAAAACACAGAAAATACATATTGTCTTTCTATATGAGGTGCTATTCATGCGTTTCAGCGTTTTGGTACGTAAGAAGCTCAAAACACTCAAAATACACGTCTCTCGTAATGTTCTTTAGTTTCCAGATGTAGTGTACTTTCATACATATTTTGTGGTTTTGTACGTAACAACATGAAAACACTGAAATGGATGTTTTTTGTTAAAGTTATTATTGTTTCTCCATAAAAAAAAAAAGCTGTTTTGCTTTTCGGTACGTAACTAGCTAAAAAGAAAAAAAAATCTCTCAAAAGAAGTTTTGTTTTTCTTTTTTCTTTTTCTTTTTTTTTGCAAATACAGTGTTTCCCATGCTTTTTAGTGTTCTCGTGCCTTGAAAGGACACCCAAAAGTCATGTTTCTCTAAATGAAATTTCAGTTCACAATTGAGGGTGCTTTGTTTGCATTTTGGGGTTTCGGTACCTAAGAATGTGAAAAAAAATCCCTCAAAATATAGGTTTTTGATAATGTTGTTCTCTTTCCGAGAAAGTGCTATTCATGCGTTTCAGCGTTTTGGTATTTCAAGTTTTCCAGAATTCCAGATTTCAAGAATCAAGTTTTCCAGAAACATGTTTTTTGAATGTTTTGAACGTGTTAAGCAAAATAACGTTTAAAAGAAAAAATCAACATATATGGGAAAACAAAAGAACTTCATGAATTAGATGTCTTCTAAACTTTCTTGAGCTCCTTACATACTAAATCACTTAAACGCATGCAAAACAACCTTATTGGAGAAACAGAATAATAAGTATATTTCACATTGTTAGGTACCAAAACGGCAAAAAGCATGCAATAAAGCCTACTTGAGGAAAGGAATCAAATTTTCCAGAAACATGTCTTTTGAATATTTTCAGCGTGTTAAGCAACAAAACGTAAAAAAAAAAAAGAGAAAAATGAAAATCAACCTATATGAGAGAACAAAACTTTTACAAAAAAGACCTTTAAAACGTTTTTGAGCTTCTTACATACTAAATCACTTAAACGCATGCAAAACAACCTTCTTGTAGAAACAGAATAATATTGCAAAACAAAAGTATTTACAGCATTGAAATGCATGCAAAAAACCCTATATGGGGAAACGAGAGAACATTACCAGAGACGTGTATTATAAGCGTTACTAAAATTCTAAAACACATGAATAGTATTTTATATGGAAAACCAGAACATTAATGAAAATGTGTATTTTGAATGTTTTTACATTGTTAGTTACCAAAACGCGAAAATGCATATAAAACCTCCAATATGAGGAAGCGTAACGACATTACCAAAAACGTGTCTTTTCAGTGTTTTTGAGCGTGTACGACACGAAAACGTTTTTTAACGTTTTCGTGTCGTACACGCTCAAAAACACTGAAAAGACACGTTTTTAGTAATGTCGTTACGCTTCCTCATATTGGAGGCTTTACATGCATGGAGTTCATCTTGTATGCCAATACAAAAGAAAATTACGAAAAACGTGTCCTTTGGGTGTTTTCGATCTTCTAACGTACCAAAACAATAAAACGCATGCAAAACACACTTTATGGAGAACGATAATAACATTCCCCCCAAAAAAGTATTTTGAGTGTTTTCAGCTTGTTACGTTCAAAAACGTCAAAAGCATGGAAAGTACCTTATATGAGGAAACGAAAAGACATTACGAGAAACGTGTATCTATGAATGTTTTTCTGCATCTTAGGTACAAAAACTTGAAATAGATTGAATAGCACTCTATATGTATGCAAATGCATGCACGCAAAATGAATGAATAGCACAATATATGTGGAAAGAAAATGGCGTTTCCACAAACGTGAATTTTTAGTTTTTTTGAGGGTATTATCCAAAAAAAAAAAAAAAACGCTAAAGAACATATAAAGCATTCTATATACGAAGATAAAACATTATGAAAAACGTGTTTTTTGAGTGTTTTGAACTACTTACGTAACAAAACATTAAAACGCATGCTGTTTATGAAAAAAAAAAAAAAATTTCATTGTTTATGAGCTTGTTACGTACAGTAATATCAAAAAGCATGGAAAGTACCTTATATGACGAAACGAAAAGACATCACGAGAAAAGTACCTTATATTATGAGTGTTTTTGAACATATTAGGTAAAAAAAAAACTCGAAAGCGTTGGAATAGAAATCTATATGGAAAATAGAACAGCATACCACAAAACATTTTAAAGTATTTCATATTCTTATGTACTAAAATGACAAAATGTACGTAAATCACCCAATATTGGTAAAATAAACAAGACTTAGAAATATGTCTTGAGTTTTTATGAGCGTGTTAGGCACTAAAAAATTTGATAAGCAAGGAAAGCACCCTATGTAAGACAGCAAAACAACATTACCAAAGACGTTTCTTTTCAGTGTTTTTAAACTACCTATGTACGAAAACTCTAAAACGCCTCAAAAACCACGCTTTATGTAGAAAGAAAATAACATTACCAAATATAAGTATTTTGATTGTTTGGAGTTTGTTACGTATAAAGAGGGTAAAATCCGTGCACAGTACCCTAAATGAGGAAACGAAAAGCTATTACAAGAAACCTGTATTATTAGTGTTTTTGAGCTTCTTAAGTACCAAAACAATGAAACGCATAAATAACACTCTATATGAGAAACAGAACAACATTACCAAAAAAAAAATGTAATTTGAGTGTATTCCACATTGTTAGCTACTAAAACGCAAAAATACTAGCAAAGCACCTTGTACGTGGAAAGGAGGGGAGATTTCCATGAACGTGTCTTTTGAGTGTTTATGAGAGTACTAACCACCAAAACACTAAATAGCATGAAAATCATCGTATGTGAGAAAATAAAATAACTACCAAAAACGTCTCTTTTTAGTGTTTTTGAGCTGTTGGGGTACTAAAACGCTAAAATGCATGCAAAACTCTTTTTATGGAGAAACAGAAAAACATTACCGAAAACAAGTATTTTGAGTATTTCGGATCTTGGTACGTAGAAAAACGGCAAAATGCATGGAAAGTACCTTGTATGGAGAAATAAAAATACATTACGAGAAATATGTATTAAAAGTGTTTTTGAGCTAGTTAGGTAGGAAAAAGATGAAACGCATAAAGAATTTTCTATATGGAGAAACGGAACATTCTCACTTTATTAGGTACCAAAACGACAAAAACTCTTACTTATATGGGAAAACGAAGCGACATTAAAAGAAACGTGTCTCTTGAGTGTTTTTTGAGAGTCTTAGGCACAAAAAGAGCTAAGAAACCTGGAATTTACTCTATGTGGCGATACAAACTATACGAAAAAATACGAATACGAAGATTCGAAAAAAAATTTGTCTTTTTAGTCTTTCTGGACTTCATAAGTACCAAAACGCTAAAAAATGCACGCAAAACATACTTTATGGAGAAACAGAGTGGCATTATCATAAAAGAAATATTGTTTTTGTGCTTATTACGTAGAAAAACCTATATGGGGAAACGAAAAGTCGTTACGAGAAACACTTATTTCTCGTATGTGTATTTTTAAGTTTCTTAAGTAACAAAACACTAAAAGCCATGAATAGCACTCTTTATGGAAAAAAAAAAAAAATAGAACATTACCAGAAACGTGTATTTTTAATGTATTTCTTATCGTTAGGTAACAAAACATAAAAAAAAAAAGCATGGAAAAGCATCCTCAATAAAGAAAGAAAACTAGATTTCAAAAATCGTGTCTTTTGAGTGTTTATGAAGAAAAAGCACCCTCTATGAGGAAAAAATACAAAAAAAGTGACTTTTGCGTGTTTTCAACTACTTACATAGGAAAACGATAAAACACATGCAAAACACGGTATATGGAGTAACGCAATAACATTAGCAAATAAAAGTGTTTTGAATCTTTTCAGCTTGTTACGTACAAAAACTTACAAAAACGTACTGCTATATAAGGAAACGAAAAAGACTTTACGAGAAACGAGATTTTTGAGCGTTTTTGAGTTATCAAAACATGACGTGCTTTTTCTTCATAAACACTCAAAAGACACGATTCTTGAAATCTAGTTTTCTTTCCTTATTGAGGATGCTTTTGCATGCTTTTTGACGAAAATCAATGATTTTGAGTGTTTCTGAGATTCTTACGAAAATAAACACCAAAATGCATAGAAAGTACTCTAGATGGGGCAACAAAAACACATTACGAGAAACATGTATTATGTTTGTTTTAGAGCTTCTTAGGTATCAAAAGGTTAAAACGCATAAATAACTATAACTATAAGTAGAAACAGAACGGCATGACCAAAATGTGTATTTTTTTTTCTTCTTATTTTAGGGTACCAAAAAGCAAAAAAATGCATGAAAAGTCTCCTATCTGGTTAAACAATACGGCATTACCAGAAACGTCTTTTGATTGTTTTTGAGCCTGTTACGCAGCAAAACGATATATGGGAATACAAGATAACATTACGAAAAACGTGTATTTTCAGTGCTGTTGAACTTCATATGTAGCAAAAAGATATAACGCATGCAAAACACACTCTATGCAAAAAAAAAATGAATATAATTACTATTTTCGAGTGTTTTTAAGGTTGTTACGTAGAAAAACGGGAAAAAAGCATGTAAATTACTCTATATGGGGAAACGAAAAGGAATTATCAGAAACATGTAGGTATAATATTATTGTATGTATTTTATATTATGTAGGTATTTTGACCTTTTATGGTACCAAATCCCGAAAATGCGTTAATATCACTATTTCGAGAAACAAAACAATATTACGAAAAAGATGTAATTTCAGTGTTTTTCACATCGATTGGTAGCATTATGCCAAAATGCATGTAAAGCAACCTATATCTGTGAAAGAAACGCACTTTCCAGAAACGTGTCTTTTAAGTGCATGCGTGTTAGGCACCAAAACTCTAAAAAGCATGGAAAGCACCCTACGAGTATATTGGGATAACAAAACAACTTTATAAAAAACGTGTCTTTTAATTGCTTCTGAGCTACTTACGTATCAGAACGTTAAAACGCATGCAAAACACCTTCATGTTGAAAAAAAAAAAATAACCTAACCAAAAATAAGTATTTTGTGTTTCCTTAAACTTGTTACGTATAAAAACGCCAAAATGCATACAAAGTACACTATATGGGGACATCAAAAGACATTACGGTTGACGTGTATTTGAGTGTTTTTGAGCTTCTTACATACTAAAGCACTAAACACATGAATAGCACTAAGTATGGAAAAACAGAACAACTTACCCAAAAACGTATTTTTGGAGTGTGTTTCAGTGTTAGGTACCAAAACGTCAAAATGCTTGGAAACTACCCTATATGATGAAACAAAACGATATTATCGGAAAGTGACTGTTTTTAAGATTCTTAGGTACCGAAATGCTAAAACGTGTGAATAACATTCAATATGGAAAAATATTACGAAGAAAGTTTATTTTCACTTTTTTTATGTTAGGTACCAAAACGACAAAATCCATGGAAAGCACTCTATGTGGGGAGATGAAATGGCATTACCAGAAAAGTGTGCAACCTATTCGGGAATACAAATGAACATTAACAAAATCGTGTTTTTTGTGTGTTTTCAATCTTCTTTCATAACAAGATGCTCAAATGCATGCAAAATACCCTTCATGAACAAACGTAATAACATTACCAAAGTCTTGAATTTTTAATATTTTGAACTTCTTACGCATAAAAACGCCAAAATGCATGTAAAGCTCCCTATAATGGGAAACAAAACGATTTTACCAGAAACGAGTATAATGATTGTTTTGAGCTTCTCAGGTAGGAAAATGCTAAAACAAGTGAACAGCACTTTATATGAAGAAAAAAACAATAATACCAAAAACGTGGATTTTAAGTGTTTTTTTTCACCTTATGCATGCAAGGCACGTCATTTGAAGAAAGAGAACAAAGTTACCAAAAACGTATATTTTAAGTGTGAGCTCGTTAGATATCAAAACGCGAATATGCATGCAAACGAGGAAATGAAAAGACATTATGAAAATTGTGTATAAGTATTTTTGAGCTTCTTAGGTACTAAAAAGCAAAAAATGCGTTAATAGCACTCTATATGGAGAAACAGAAAATTATTACTGAAAACGTGTATTTTGAATGTTTTTTTTTTCCACAATGTTAGGTACCAAAACGTGAAAATACTTGAAAAGTACTCTATATTGAGAAACTATCGACATTATAAAAAAAAAAAAAAAATTTTAAGAGCTTTTCAGCGTGTTAGGTACCAAAACGCTAGGAAAAAAAAAGAAACGTGAAATAAAACGATACTTCTAGAAATTTCAGTTTTCATTATTTTTAAGCTTCTTAGGTACCAATAAAAAAAACGCAAAAGCGCCTGAATAACATTATATATGGAAAAGAAAAAAAAAACATAGCATTACAAAAAAAAAAGCGTATTTTGAGTCTTTTTGAACTTCTTAGTTATCAAAACCTTAAAAGCATGCCAAACACCCTATATTGACAAACATAATAACATTAACAAAAAAAATGTATTTTGAGAAATTTTGAAACTTGTTAGATACAAAAATGGGAAAATGAATACAAAATACCCAATATGGTAGAACAAAACTTAATTACCAGAAAAAGTTTCTTATGAGTGTTTTTCACCAGAGGTAAGAAACCGTTAAAACGCGTGAATAATACTCTATATGCATAAAAAGAACAATATTACCAAAAACGTATTTTTTTTTGTCTTTTTTCATAAAACGCCAAAATGTATGCAAAGAACTTTTTTCATCGTATTAGACACCAAAACGCTAAAAAGTATGGAAATAACCCCCCTCAAAAGTGTCTTTAAAGAAAAAAAAACTTGTCTTTTGAGTGTTTTTGAGCTACTTACGAAAATAAAAAAATGCATACAAACACCATTTATTAAGAAACAGAATAACCTCACCAAAAACATTTTTTTTCATTGTTTTTTTTTTTTTTTTTTTTACGCACGAAACGATAGTACAATATTACAAGTGTTCCTGAGCTTCTTAGGTACAAAACGCTGGAAGAGCATTTTACATGGAGAAACAGAACAACATTCCTAAAAATGTCTATTTTGAGTGTTCTTACAATGTTACGTACCAGAACCCCCAAATGCATGGAAAGCACCGTATATGGGGAAACGAAAGGATATTACGAGAAGCATGTATTGTGTTTCTGAGCTTCTTAACTATCAAAACTCTAAAATGCGTCAATACTACGCTATATGGGGCAACAAAACAACCTTTTTTCTCACAATCTTAAGTACCAAAGCGCCACGGTGAAATGCCACGGTGTGGATGTTATTCTTTTATGATTGCTTTTGCTTGTTGTTGTTGTTGTTGTTGTTGTTGTTTGGTCTTATTGCATGTTTGTACTCTTTATTTTTCCTGCTAATGTGATTGTAAGTGTTTCTTTAATGTTGTTTGTTTGTTTGTTTTGTTGTTGTTGTTCTTGTTATTGTTGTTGCTCTTGTTGTTGTCGTTCCTGGTTATTTAGAAAATATAGATGTAAATGCCAATGACACCGTGCAGAGCATAAAGAATAAAAAACAAGGTCTCCATCGTTACAAATACTGAACTATTAAAACTTACAGCTTACAAGATACGACGCGGAAATAAAAGGACACAAACCAGCTACACTACAATGATGGTGCCGATGACGATGATGACGGTAATAATAATAATTTTAATGATAATAATAATAATAATAACAATAATAATAATAATAATAATAATAATAATAAATAATATATAATAATAAAAATAATAATAATGATAATGATAATAATAATAATAATAATAATAATAATAATAATAATAATAATAATAATAATAATAATAGTAATAATAACAACAACAACATTACCACTTCAGCACGTATCGCCTCACGCGGGGAGCAGGGGTGGAAGGGGCACAGGTCTTTCTTCTTTTTCATGCAGTATTCTTTTTTATACCTATTTAGCATAACCACACTTCCAGCCTCCGCTGGTCCCCCCTACCCTCTCTCTCTTAATCCTTCCCGACGCCGCTCTTCCTCCCAGTCGGAAGCTTTCATCCTGCTGATAGGTAGTAAAGCCTGTGTGAAGAAGTGAGTGCTTCACCAACTTTTTTCAGTGACATAATTTGATTGATGTCTATGTTGAGAGTGGACGTGAATTACGAATAAAGCAATCCGTGGTTCTCTGGGCTGAGTCATTCTCGTGCTGCAGGATGGACAGGTGTAATGGTGTGTTGTTGTTATTGTTGTTGTTGTCGGTGGTGGTGGTGGTGGTGCAGCACAGGGGAGGGTTCCAGAAGGCTGCTCCATAACCAAGGAATTCCTGCCTCTGTAAAGTTCTCTGATCTTACCTACTGCTATTTGTACTCCACGACATACTCCCACAAGTCAACAGTTATCTAATTATCACTGTGGGATGAACGTTCACATTAGAATGAGCAGCAGTTTTTCTTATTGAACTTTTGGTGCTGCATGAACACAGGAACGGAAATGATGTGTTCAAATATATCTTGTTTACCGTTGGGGTTTCATGGCGTAGTGACAGTCTTGGGAACCCAGTGTGTGTGGGATGCCAGCGGTCATATCCCATACAAAATACAATAAATAAATAACGTCATGAAAATAATTGACATCATAATTCTTTAATACCTACTGGCGTGAACATAAGGTGGTTAAATAGAGCAACTTTACAAAAAAGATGGGGAAGATGGGGAAATAGACCAACTTTAAAAAAAAGAAAAAGGGCCCTCGTGGCCCAGTGGGTAGAGTGATGCACTTTGAGTTTGGCGTGAGGGAAGTGAGGGGCGCGTAGGTTCGAACCCCCCTCTCGGAACTCACAAAAACCTTGAAAGAGCATCCCTCCATCACCATGTGTGATGGAACTGCCCACGGGGAGGAGGGGAGGTGAGTGCGCAGCACCTCCCTACCCCTCCCCAGGGGAGGAAGGCACCGCCTTACCGGCCCCCGGGAGAGCAAGGGAGGTGAGTGCACAGCGCTTCCCTTCTCTCCCCTACCTAACCCTGGCAAGTCTACGGACTACCAGGCAAAAAAATAATAATAATAAAAAAAAAAATATATATATATATATATATATATATATATATATATATATATATATATATATATATATATATATATATATATAAAATAAAGGTAAGTGCATAGCACTTCTCTTCTCTCCACCTAACAGGAAAAAAAAAATATAAATATAAAGGTGAGTGCATAGCACTTCCCTTCTCTTCCAACCTACCAGGCAAAAGATAGAAAAAAAATAAATAAATAAAGAATTAAGGTGAGTGCATAGCACTTCCCTTGTCTCCTATCCTACCACGCAAAAAAAAAATAAAATAAAATAAAATAAATAAATAAATAAAGATAAATAAATAAATAAAAATAAATAAAAACCTCCTTACCACCTCGGACCTCGGGAGAGCAAGGGAGGTGAGTGCACAGCACTTCCCTTCTCTCCCCAAGTCAACGGACTGCCAGACCAAAAAGAATAAAATATATATAGGTATAAAAAATAATAAAAGTAATAAAAAAAATATAAATGAAAAAATAAGTAAATAAAACAAAAACAATAAAACTCCTACTCCCCCCTCAATAAAACTGACTGAGTCTGGCAATCAACAATAAATAATAAAAATAAAACAACACCAACTGACTGACCCTGACAACCCCAAAGACCACCACCCACCTGGGAAGCACGGGAGGTGAGTGTGCAGCACCTCCCTACCCTTCCCAGTCTCCCAGTTTGACTTTGACCACCAATCTGACTCATCCTACCAACTCCAAAGAGCAACTCCAACTGTACAGACCACCACCACCACCACCCTTCTGATCTCGGCAAGGTGAGTGCGTAGCACTTCCCTGGACTGACCCTGACTGACTGACCCTGGCAACTCCAAAAACAACCAACCTGACTGACTTACAGATATGTAATCACCTAACTGACTGGCCCTGGGGAGCATGGGAGGTGAGTGTGCAGCACCTCCCTACACTTCCCAGTCTCCCAGTTTGACCTGACTCATCCTGGCAACTTCAAAGAACAACTCCAAATGTACAGACCAACAGTACCTCCTACTCTGTGTCCCACTCTGACCCTGATCCATACATCCCTACATCCTACCCTGTCCTGGCTAGGTGAGTGCGTAGCACTTCCCTACCACCTGCCTTACTGACCCTGGCAACCATAAAAACAACCAACCTGACTGACCTACAAATCTTACTGTAATCTGGCAACAGACCACCAAACTGACTGACTCTGGGGAGCATGGGAGGTGAGTGTGCAGCACCTCCCTACCCTTCCCAGTCTCCCAGTTTGGCTTTGACCACCAATGTGACTCATCCTACCAACTCCAAATGTACAGACCACCACCACCACCCCTCTGATCTTGGCAAGGTGAGTGCGTAGCACTTCCCTTGACTGACTGGGCCTGACTGACTGACCCCGGCAACTCCAAAAACAACCAATCTGACAAATGTTACAAATGTAACCTGGGGAGCATGGGAGGTGAGTGTGCAGCACCTCCCTACCCTTCCCTACTCTTCCCAAAATAAATGAAAAATAAAAAATAAATAAAAACAAAAATAAATAAAGTAAAAACAATAAAACTCCTACTTCCCCCTCAATAAAATGACTTTGTCTGGCAATCAACAATAAATAATAAAAATAAAACAATACCAACCTGACTGACCCTGACAACTCCAAAGACCACCACCCCACCTGGGAAGCACGGGAGGTGAGTGTGCAGCACCTCCCTACACTTCCCAGTCTCCCAGTTTGACTTTTACCACCAATGTGACTCATCCTACCAACTCCAAATGTACACACCACCATCACCACCACCCCTCTGATCTTGGCAAGGTGAGTGCGTAGCACTACCCTTGACTGACTGGGCCTGACTGACTGATCCCGGCAACTCCAAAAACAACCAACCTGACTGATGTTACAAATGTAACCTGGGGAGCATGGGAGGTGAGTGTGCAGCACCTCCCTACCCTTCCCAGTCTTCCACCAACCTGACTTGAATTATGACTGGGGAGCAAGGTGAGTGCAGTACCTCCTACTATCCCCACTCTGAACACCCTATCACCAACCAATTCAGACCACCAAACTGTCTTAGACAAACTGTTCTTAGAAAAAGAAGAACAGAAAGCAACGCCATCAGAGGAAGAAGAAGCAGCAGCAGCAGCATTACCGCCATCAGAGGAAGAAAACAAGAAAAAGAAGCAAAGAAAAAGAATTACCACCACTGTTATCGGAGGAAGAAACAGCAGCGTCACCGCCATCAGAGGAAGAAACATATATATGTAAACTACGACTGGTCAAACTTTCTGTGGCACCAGGCTAAGTTCGACCTGTGATGGGTTGTGTTTAGAGAGGGAAAAAAAGTTCCAGGGGTTCATGAAAGGAAAGTACACTAACTCAGTTAGGGGACTGACTGTGAAAGTGCCAGGCAAGGCTGCTGCTTCAGACAGTCACACTTCAACCTCAACTATGCATGCGAAAATGTTGCTGTATTCCTACTCCTATTCCTTATTTTTTTATCTTCTGCAGAATACTGTCTTATTACTCCGTCCAAAGGCGGCAGTTCTTGTATAAGACTTGCAAACCTGTGTCCACTCATCCCAACTATCCAGAAATTTATCTAATCTTCTAAAGGTCTGGCATCACGTGTTCAAGAGATTTATGTGTATTTTTTATTTTTTTATGGTGGTGGTGGTGGTGGTGAAGGTGTAAATCTAGAATGAGAGTGAACGTCTTTGTGTTTCCTCCACCGGGACGAAGAAAGAGAACAGGGATTCCTCATACTCCAGGAATTGCCTTTGTTTCCAGAAAGCAATGAAAAGTAAAGAAAAATTGTTATTTGCTAGTTTTATTGGAATTTTTCATACTTGCGAGTATATTTCACTCTTATAATGAACGTACAAACTACAGGAGGAAACCAAAATAATGCCAAAAATGGAAGCATGGATTAAAGGATGCCAAATGTATAAAGACATTAATGGTTTTAAATACCGAAGGAAAGACGGTAATTGTATTTCTTGCTACACATTTATATTTAACAAGTGAAGACAGACGTAGGTTG
>NC_087157.1:19294939-19299939 GCF_035594125.1 Scylla paramamosain | reverse complement strand
CCATGTGTTCTTGCTTGGAGGAATTTGACACGTTTTATTTATGACATTTCGTGTTTTTGTTCAGTATTTATTCTTTCCTCTTTTGTTCATGTGTATGTTGTTAACTCATGCAGTAAATGATTTCTGGTGGTTCTGTTTATGATGCTTCATTTTTAGCTCTTTTTAGAATAGTGAAGCTGCATCACTTTTTTATGTGGATGTTTTGATATTTTCAGGAAAGGATGGCAGGTGGTGCCGCGGTGAACACTCCCAACACATGCAGGAGGAAAGTGAGTACCTGCTTCATTACATCATGTGCCCTCTATTTTGGATTTTTTTTTTTTTCATTTTAACGGAAACCTGTTGCCTGCCTTTCTCCTGTCAGCTTCCCACGAATCTGTGAAGGAAAGAAAGGATGTGCTTCCATGGTATCGTGTCAGTAGTGTTATCCATTGAAGGATTAATTTAAACCTTTTTCCAATGCGTTGTTTTTGTGTCCCATTTTTCTGCCTTCCTAGGGTATATATGTGAAAGAAGACAGAATGTAAATTTAGTCTATAATGTTCATTGCAACATCTTACAGGGAAAAAAGTCCTTTGAGGATTAACCGAGAATCTTTTTCAAAACTATAATTTTTGTATTCCAGTCTTCGTGTGCTTATTTTAATGTATGCATAGAGAAAAGAAGGATACGAAATCATAAGTTTTCTATAATGGTGTCATCTTTTTGGTATAAATATTTACTTAGAGATTCAATTGAAACCTAACAATTAGCTGTCATTTTTGCGTTCGTTTTATATATATATATATATATATATATATATATATATATATATATATATATATATATATATATATATATATATATATATTTATATATATATATATATATATATATATATATATATATATATATATATATATATATATATATATATATATATATATATATATATATATATATATATATTTATATATATATATATATATATATATATATTTTTTTTTTTTTTTTTGTATGTACGTATATATGAGTGAAGAAAGGAAAAATGCAATTACAAAAAAACTTTCCACAATAATGGGAATATTCACTTAAGGTCTTTTTTAGGTAACAAATATCAGATCTTCTAGTTTATATGCCTATTTATCCTTTAGTGTGTTTTACCGTTATGTAGATTAATAATGTTTTGCCCGTTATGATAAAGTGTCCTTGGAAACTATTACTGTAACACATTTCATTTAGTGTGAATTTGGTTTCCACGTAAAAAAAAAAAAAAAAAAAAAAAACTCTCCTTCTATGGAGAAAAGATATTTATATTTTCTTTGTTCAATTGGTATTGATATTATTTTTAACTCTGATTTTCCGGGAAGCGTTACCACCATGATATTTGTGACCTAACCTAAGGTAACTTTTTAGCGTCATAACCTTTGTTGCAGCTTTATTCAAGTAAAATCAAAGAGAGGAAAGCTTGTATAGTTCTGTGAAGTGTTCTTATTTGTCTCTGTGTGTGTTGATTGTCGCCTTGAAAAGTCAAGGTGACGTGGGCCTTGATGACTAGAGCCGGCCCACACTATTTGTCTCCCTTTTTTTAGAGGCTCGTCGTTGTAGATTTCTGAAAATATTAGTTTTCCTCACGTTTTTATTTTCCTTGTCAGCGAGTGAAAGATAATTTATGATTTTCTTAATCATTTAGTAACGTATTTAATATCTTTGGAGGGATCATTCCCGTAGCGGAGCGAGGGGGCTCTATTTTTGTTAGCGCACATCTGTACACCCCACCGCTCCCGCCTGGCCCTGGAGGGCACAACGATGATTTGGCCAGGAGCACCTTTTGATGTCCATCGTATATAAAAGTTTCGATTTCATTTTCGGAAACACTTCTTGGTAACTTTTGAAGGCGTATCTTTGTTATTTTATTTTATTTCTTCGTCAGACTCACCTTTTTTTTTGCTGTATTTTGCATATTTCGATTTATCGGCATGTGGGCGAAGGTTTCTGCCTCGCAACTCGCACAACTATCGCCTCATCACTACAGATCGAGCTCGAGCGCACAAAATGTGCCAATTATTTGCCATAACTCACTTCATATACGGGAAAGGGTTGTGTGAAGAAGGTGTTGTGAGGAGTAAACATAGGAGAAATTAGTTAAATCTAGAAAGGTAGCTAGCTCAGGGAAGGTGAGAAATAGCTTAAGTATTTACCACACAAAATGTAGCAGTATTTTGAATAAAATAGACTTGCTTAGAAGAATAGTGTGTGTAGAGAAATTTGATATCATTGCTTTAACTGAAACTTGGTTAGATATGTGAGGAAAAGTATTTAATCCAGAGGTCAAGATAGATGGTTATACATTGTTCTATAAAGATAGGGAAAACAGGAGAGGAGGAGGCGTCGCGTTATACGTTAGGGACACATTACAGTGTTGTATTAACAGCAGATTTAAAACAGATAGGAAAGCAGTAGTAGTACAGCAATGTACAGTAATGGGAGTAGTGTACAAAGGAAATTAACACCTCACTGTGGCAGGAAATAAATAGAGCAGGCAGGTACAGTCAGGTATGTGTGGTAGGAGATTTTAATTTTAGGAATATCGACTGAAGTCTGATGGTGGGTAAAAAGGAAGCAGAATTTTTTAAGGTAATTCAGGATAATTTTTTAAAACAGGTAGTCGTAGAACCCACAAGGGGGAATAATATTTTAAAATTTAATTCTTACTAACAGGGAGGAAGCAGTCACGTAGGTAGAGGTTGAAGGACAGCTAGGTAACATTGACCATAGGGAAATTAGGTACAATTTAAAATGGGAAGAAACTTTTAGAAGCAAAAACACTAGTAAAATACTTGACTTTAGGAGAGCAGAATTTGAGGAATTAAAAAGGTACCTCCAAGGAGTTGACTGGCAACGGATGCAGGGTGAGGTCAGGTCCGGGACGGAGTTGAGAGAGATAAGGCAAGATGTGAGAGGTGAGGTGAGGTGTGAGGGTGTAGGACAAGAGGAGGTAAGATGTGTTCCGAAGGGGCGGAGGAGAGAGGGAGAGGGAGATGGGTGTGAGTATGGTGGAATGTCAGGTCATGCTGAAATGAGGGAGGTGAGGTCGAGGCGAGTAGATGAGGGAGTAGAGAGGATGGTAGGGGCCGAAATGAGGGAATTAGGTGAAGTAAATGTAGATGAATTGTATAAATATTTCGTAGATAAAGTTCATACAGGTCAGTTAGCATATATCCCGTATAGGGCAATAAGTTCACAGAAAAATTATCCTAAATGGATGACTGCTAGATTAAAACATTATATAGGGTGGAAGAGAAGTATATATAAGACATTAAGGGCAGGTGAAGAAGTTTTAAGGTCACAATATAATGAATTAGTTAGAACAGTCATGAAGTTAACGAGGAAAGCTAAGGGCAATTATGAATTAAGTGTAGCCAGCCATGTGAAGACGGACCCCAAGGGATTTTATCAGGAATAGAGGACGAAGAATAAGGACACTATAGGTCCATTAAAGGCAGCAGATGGGGAGCTGGTTAGTTCTGGGAAGGAGATTAGTAAAATTCTGAATGAGTATTTTTCATCTGTCTTCACCCAGGAAAACATGCAGGATATGCCAGATAGTGAACATATGTTTAGAGCAGATGAGAATGAGAAGCTGACAGATATTTCCATAAGTAGAGAGATAGTGGAACAGGAGATAGATAGGCTCAAAAAAGTTCAAGACACCAGGACCAGATGAAATATATCCCAGAGTACTTAATTAATGCAAAGAGGTTATTAGTGAGCTGTTATTCTCTGTCCTTAGGAAATCACTTGAGTCAGGTGAGGTACCAGTAATGTGGAAGCAGGCTAATGTAGTACCCATCTTTAAGAAAGGAGATAAAACTTTACCGTCTAACTATAGATCTGTCAGCTTAAATTCAGTTATAGGTAAAATATTAGAGTTAATAATAGCGAGGAACATTAGGGAACATTTAGACAAACATAACTTGATAAATTAATCACAGCATGGCTTCAAGAAGGGGAAGTCTTGCATGACAAACTTGTTAAGTTTTTACAGTAAAGTGTACGAGGCAGTAGATAATGGTGATAGTTATGATATCTTGTATCTGGACTTTAGTAAAGCATTTGACAAGGTACCCCATGAAAGGCTCCTGAGAAAGGTTTGGGCACACGGGATAGATGGGAAGGTGTTAGGCTGGATAGGGTCATGGCTTAGCGACAGGCAAGAAAGAATTGTAATAAACGGCTCGAAATCCGAGTGATGTCATGTAATCAGTGGGGTGCCATAGGGATCAGTATTAGGGATATTGTTATTTCTAATATATATCAATGCCTTGGTTAGTGGAAATAGTAGTGATGTTAGTAAATTTGCGGATGACACAAAGATAGATTAATTAGATCAGAAACGGGTGCCTTCGCCTTGCAGGCAGATTTAGGATGAATGAATGGACGGACATATGGCAAATGCAATTTAATATCAATAAATGTAAAGTACTTAGCGTAGGTAGTGGAAACCCACACAGTAGGTACACATTAAACGAACAATCTGGTAGTTACAGGGTACGAGAAAGATTTAGGAGTTATAGTTAGCTGTGAACTCCGTCTAGGAAAACAATGCATAGAGGCTAGAAACAGGATAAATAGGGTACTAGGATTAATTTTTAGGAGTGTTAAAAGTAGAAGGCCGGAAGTAATATTAATGATATTCTTGGCGCTGGTCAGACCTCATCTAGACTACGTTGTGCAATTCTGGTCTCCACATTACAGGAAAGATATAGGTGTATTAGAATCAGTACAGAGGAGAATGACAGAAAGGATACAGGGGATGAGGAGTATTCCTTACGAGGCGAGATTGAAGTCATTAAATTTACATTCTTTAGAGAGACGTAGGTTAAGAGGGGACGTGATAGAAGTCTTTAAGTTCCCTTTCAATAGTCCAGGAGTCAAGCAATATTTTCATTCTTTCATCCCTTTCATTGGTAAACTCTGGAATTCTCTGCCTGTTTCTGTTTTTTCCCCTTCCTGTGACT
>NC_087157.1:19284939-19289939 GCF_035594125.1 Scylla paramamosain | reverse complement strand
GATCTGGGAGCTTTAGTGACAACAGATCTTAAACCAAGCAAACAATGCAACGAATTCATTGAAATTGCCAATAAATTAATAGTTTTCACCTTCCAATCTGAAAAAAAAAAAAAAATCTCACCGTGTACAACTCACTTGTACGTCCTCATTTTGAATACAATGTACAGTTTTTGTCATCCTGTTATAAAAGGAATATTGAGAGATTATATAAAAAAAAAAATACGAAATAGAGTAACGAAAATTACTCGAAGGCTTCGCAATAAACCCTACATGGAACGCCTTAAAGAACGAGATCTATTCTCCCTCTCCAAACGCAGGCTAAGAGGGGATCTGATATTGCTTTACTAAACTTTTAAGGCTTTCACAAATATCAGACCGGAATTCTTCCTAAGATTCAACATGTCTAATATTACAAGAAACAGTAGCAAATAATAGGTAAGCGATTTCAAACAAATGAAGCCAAACATTTTATTTCAACCGTGTCATAAATATGTTGAATTGTGTTCCATCAAGCGTCGTTAACTCAGGTACTGTTCACTCATTGAAAACCTGTCTTGACAAGTATGTAGACACTAATTCCCGGTTGTCATTGTTCATGTCTGAATAACGAACACGTTCACTCCGTACTGTCCGTGCTGGCATGTAGATTGTATGTGGTCGAAGTAGTCCTCCTGTCTTTCTTTAGTTTCCTCTCACACTCCATGTTGTTTTTTCTGTACAACATGGTACCATTTTTCATGTGACCCTTGCCTGGAGGGATTGGGGGTGGGGGATGGAACGACCCTTCTTCTGTGCTATCCTTTCTCTACCACTAATAGAGTAGAATAGTTACCCAAACAGACTTACAAGGACCTCTTGGTCTGTTACTGTTTGGACTTCTTTTGTATTCGTTTGGTTCCTCTTTCTGTGCTATCCTGTTTGTCTCTTCCACTAGTTAGCGTAGAGTAGTTACCCAAACAGCCCATTAAAGACCTCAGGAACTTTTGCTGTTTGGGCTTTGTTTTTATTCTCCTCCTCCTCCTCCTCCTCCTCCTCCTCCTCCTCCCCCTCCTCCTCCTCCTCCTCCTCCTCTTCCTCCTCCTCCTCCTCCTCCTCCTCCTCCTCCTCCTCCTCCTCCTCCTCCTCCTCCTCCTCCTCCTCCTCCTCCTCCTCCTCCTCCTTCTCTCATCACATGATGAACAATTAGCTGTGAGGGGCATTGAAAACTCAAGGACCCAATCAGTGACTGTCATAGGGATTTGAGGTACCAGGGGTCACTGCTGCAGGAGTGCGGCGCTCCTTTACGAGAAGTGCACTCTTATATGAGTCGCATGGTAGCCGGAGCCTGATTGACTGATGCCTCCCTTGAAAGCGCCAGGCACAGTATAGAGAACCCAGCAAGCCCACTTTTGTTATACTTTTTTTTTTTTTTCAATTTTCCGCGCATGACGTCACGTTGTCGGAGATCAGGACTGCCAGATTCGCCTTTTTTAGGCCAAAACATAATTTTTGGCTTTTTCATGCTTTTGGTCTAAGGATATCTAGTTTGCCATGAATTACATTATTATTATTATTTTTTTTTTTTTAATATGTTGCTTATATATGCTCCATTTGGCCATAACAAGTTTATTTAATATGGTAAGTTTGTTCACCGCCACCTAAGACAAAACTTTTTTTTTTTCAAGTTGTCGAGTGCACGTATGTTTTCCTTTATTTTCCTTCTGTTACCTTGGTTATCCTTGCAGTTTTTCCCATTTTCTCTTATTGCTATTGAATAACAATAAGGGAAAATTGGACAAATCAACTGGGTGATGATGCTGATGACGCGCGAGTCCACGGCTGAACTCTGGCGTGTTTTTTTTTTTTTTTTCAAGCGGCTGATGTAATTTAAGGCTTCCTATCAACAGCTACCTGTGTTCATGAACAAGCCAGGAGTACGTTGATAGGGTGCTGTCTATGGTAGTACCGTATATTTTGTTATGATGAGTCATTAGTAAACTCGTTTTCCATTCCCCAAAAGCGATCGTTCTGGTTGTTTATATTTATGTCGAGTGGGAAAGAAAAATGTCTAGACCAGTGTGATTGAACTGTAGGCCCGCGCGCCAGTTGATTTAGTGTGGCCAGCGTGCACTCATTGATTAATTTTATATGTGGAAAAAAATACTTAAATGATATTCAGCAAAGGTCAAGTGTGTGGAATAATAACGATTAGCTTGTTATGACATTGCTGCTACAATAACATAATGCCTGCAGAGCGAAAGTCCTTCCCCATGGTTATGAAGTAGGGACGTAGGTATATGGTACACGTCATGAACACGGCCACTTCTTTGTGCCAAGAACGTTTTCATAATGTGTTGTTAGTATTTTTGCATTCACTCCTGAACCCACCAATCTCAGTTAGTGTACATTGCATTGGGGTCAGGTTTCAGATGAGGCGTCGGGAGCTGTATGGCCTTAGGCCTAGTTGCCTAGCACATACCGTTACAAGTAACTCTCTTCCACTGTCGGTATTCTCACACTGGAATTGAATTCTTTGAATTCGTTTCCATTTTTTGGCCCAGGCGAAGGACTGACGAAGTACGTGGCACTTGTATACACAGATCGCCACTCCAGTAGTCCGCTATAGCCCAGTGCTCAGTACACATCGTGTAATATTTGGTAAATTCTAAAGTGGAATAATATCAACTTTGGGTTTTTTTACTGCATGTTTTTTTTGCATGTGCTGCAGGATGGACAGGTGTAATGGTGTGTTGTTATTGTTGTTGTTGTCGGTGGTGGTGGTGGTGGTGCAGCACGGGGGAGGGTTCCAGAATGCTGCTCCATAACCAAGGAATTCCTGCCTCTGTAAAGTTCTCTGATCTTACCTACTGCTATTTGTACTCTACGACATACTCCCACAAGTCAACAGTTATCTAATTATCACTGTGGGATGAACGTTCACATTAGAATGAGCAGCAGTTTTTCTTATTGAACTTTTGGTGCTGCATGAACACAGGAAGGGAAATGATGTGTTCAAATATATCTTGTTTACCGTTGGGGTTTCATGGCGTAGTGACAGTCTTGGGAACCCAGTGTCATATCCCTTACAAAATACAATAAATAAATAAAGTCATGAAAATAATTCACATCGTAATTATTTGATACATACTGGCGTGAACATAAGGTGGTTAAATAGAGCAACTTTACAAAAAAGATGGGGAAGATGGGGAAATATACCAACTTTAAAAAAAAGAAAAAGGGCCCTCGTGGCCCAGTGGGTAGAGTGATGCACTTTGAGTTTGGCGTGAGGGAAGTGAGGGGCGCGTAGGTTCGAATCCCCCTCTCGGAACTCACAAAAACCTTGAAAGAGCATCCCTCCATCACCATGTGTGATGGAACTGCCCACGGGGAGGAGGGGAGGTGAGTGCGCAGCACCTCCCTACCCCTCCCCAGGGGAGGAAGGCACCGCCTTACCGGCCCCCGGGAGAGCAAGGGAGGTGAGTGCACAGCGCTTCCCTTCTCTCCCCTACCTAACCCTGGCAAGTCTACAGACTACCAGGCAAAAAATAATAAAAATAAAAAAAATAAAAAAATAGAAAATAAATAAATAAAGATAAGTGCATAGCACTTCTCTTCTTTCCACCTAACAGAATAAAAAATATAAAGGTGAGTGCATAGCACTTCCCTTCTCTTCCAACCTACCAGGCAAAAGATAGAAAAAAAAATAAATAAAGAATTAAGGTGAGTGCATAGCACTTCCCTTGTCTCCGGCAAAAGATAGAAAAGAAAAAATAAAGAATTAAGTTGAGTGCATAGCACTTCCCTTGTCTCCTAACCTACCACGCAAAAAAAATAAATAAATATATAAATAAAATAAAATAAATAAATAAATAAAGATAAATGAATAAATAAATAAAAATAAATAAAAACCTCCTTACCACCTCGGACCTCGGGAGAGCAAGGGAGGTGAGTGCACAGCACTTCCCTTCTCTCCCCAAGTCTACGGACTGCCAGACCAAAAAGAATAAAATATATATAGGTATAAAAAATAATAAAAGTAATAAAAAAAAGATAAATGAAAAAATAAGTAAATAAAACAAAAACAATAAAACTTTTACTCCCCCCTCAATAAAACTGACTGAGTCTGGCAATCAACAATAAATAATAAAAATAAAACAATACCAACTGACTGACCCTGACAACCCCAAAGACCACCACCCACCTGGGAAGCACGGGAGGTGAGTGTGCAGCACCTCCCTACCCTTCCCAGTCTCCCAGTTTGACTTTGACCACCAATCTGACTCATCCTACCAACTCCAAAGAGCAACTCCAACTGTACAGACCACCACCACCACCACCCTTCTGATCTCGGCAAGGTGAGTGCGTAGCACTTCCCTGGACTGACCCTGACTGACTGACCCTGGCAACTCCAAAAACAACCAACCTGACTGACTTACAGATATGTAATCACCTAACTGACTGGCCCTGGGGAGCATGGGAGGTGAGTGTGCAGCACCTCCCTACACTTCCCAGTCTCCCAGTTTGACCTGACTCATCCTGGCAACTTCAAAGAACAACTCCAAATGTACAGACCAACAGTACCTCCTACTCTGTGTCCCACTCTGACCCTGATCCATACATCCCTACATCCTACCCTGTCCTGGCTAGGTGAGTGCGTAGCACTTCCCTACCACCTGCCTTACTGACCCTGGCAACCATAAAAACAACCAACCTGACTGACCTACAAATCTTACTGTAATCTGGCAACAGACCACCAAACTGACTGACTCTGGGGAGCATGGGAGGTGAGTGTGCAGCACCTCCCTACCCTTCCCAGTCTCCCAGTTTGGCTTTGACCACCAATGTGACTCATCCTACCAACTCCAAATGCACAGACCACCACCACCACCCCTCTGATCTTGGCAAAGTGAGTGCGTAGCACTTCCGTTGACTGAGTGGGCCTGACTGACTGACTCCGGCAACTCCAAAAACAACCAATCTGAGAAATGTTACAAATGTAACCTTGGGAGCATGGGAGGTGA